>NW_025813526.1:8855896-9135426 GCF_021976095.1 Xenia sp. Carnegie-2017
AGTAGTATAACACATGGGGGTAACAGCGCAAAATAAGACCATGGTTCAAAGACGTCCCTCTGGCAAAAAGGTCATGTAAAAAAGCTGCGCAAAAAAGTGATTGTTTAATATAGTGGTAAAAGGCCGTTTTTTCAAAGACGTCCCCTCGCAAAAGGCCCTGGTTCAAAGCTGTGTAAAAAGTCATTATTTCAAAAGGGGGTAAAAATCTCGAGGTTACAATCTGTCGTTTAAAAATATGGAATCTATATGTTTTAAAAACTATCTTTATAAATAAATGTTAAGAAAGCATCGGTTCGGAGGAAATTCGGCAGCGCAAATTTTAGCGTAGCTAAAATTGAGCAGGGGAGGAATTTCCGAGAATTCAGGCGACGATGGTGGGAAATTTTTCACGAAGTGAAAAATTGGAGTCGCCCCCGTGGTGTCCGAAGGACGACAGAGGATTAATATATGCACTTTTACAATCTATCGTTTAAAAATATGGAATCTATATGTTTTTGAAATATATAGGTGCGTTTGAATTTTACAAACAGTCTTTACAAGCATTGGTTCGGAGGGGGATCGGCAGCGCAGAGCATGAAATGCTCGAGCAGGGGAATGGATCCCCCGAGAATTCTGGAACCCAGGCGGGGAAAATTTTCACGAAGTGAAAATTCGGGGTTCCCCTACATTCGATGAATATTCGAAGAATATTCGAGAATAACAGAGGCTTAATATATGCTCTTTAAAAAACCGTCTTTAGAAATCAAGTGTTAATAAAACATCTTTTCAAAATTTGGAATCTATATGTTTTTGAAATATATAGGTGCGTTTAAATTTTAAAAACCGTCTTTAATAATCAAGTGTTAATAATCAAGCGTTATTAAAATATCAGTAGCAGCGCGCTTTATAGTTAATGGTATATTGGATTAACTAGTGGCTTTTAACAATGGTCTGAAAACCCAGCGCGTGGTATAAATATTCTTTAATAATCAAGTGTTAATAATACAATGTTTTATAAATATCAGTAGCAGCGCGCTTTTTATAGTCTACGTGGTATATTTAGCAAACTAGTGGCTTTTAACAATGGTCTGAAAACCCAGCGCGTGGTATAAATATTCTTTAATAATCAAGTGTTAATAATTTAATGTTTTACAAAATATGGAATCTATATGTTTTTTTAATTTGTCTGTCAAGCGTGTGTCACATGTACATGTTTAACAATGTTTTATATAATTTTTGTTAAAAGTGTTTTTACTAATTGTTTCAGGATTTTGAATCTTTTTGTATATCGCTTTTGTATTAATTACTTATTACAAACAGTTATGTGATATGTAGTCAAACATGAGGAGCAGGTATGTATGATTTTACTCTAACAGAGGCCCACGCTACATGCTTACTACACATTATAACTGTTTGTTAATATTTAGTTATTTGAACCGATATTATAATGGCCATAAGCTAATGTTGTTACACCATCATCTAATATATGTCGTTTATCATCAAAACAGCTGAGTGATACTTTATTAATTTCATAACTATTAAGTTGATGGTTTACACTTCTAATAGTTTTCATTGTATGATGCATTTGTTTGTTTTCAAATAATGTTGTTTTATAGTCTTCATGTTTTATTTCACTCTTAATAATATTTTTTTTAATTCCTTTAGCTTTTTTATCTCCTTTATTATTATCTTTAATATAACTATACATCTTGCTTCTTAAACCAACAAATTCTTTAACTACTATTCCAGCAGCTTCATCTTTCATTTTACCAATAACTTTTTTATTAGTTTTATCATGATATTTATGGTATTCTGGGTAATCACTGAAATCAAATTTATCTTTATCATTCCAAAAATCTTGATAGACATCTTCAGTTTCAATTTCATATGTTAAACTATCTGTGTCTGTGAAAAGAAGTTTAGCTTTATCACCATATTTCTTCTTGATATAATTGTAATGAAAATCATACATCAACGTTTTACTTAAATCTAAGATACACATGCCAACATATGCAGGCCTGTTAAGGGTTAGTGTTTCTTTGATCTTATGCACAGCCACAAGGTTCTCATTGAAGATTTTACTACTTACATAAGTAGGTTTTGAAGCTAATTTTAATAATTTATTTTTATTAGTTACTAGTCTAACATCTACTCGTTTTCGTAAGTTTTCCATGGTTTTACCGAATACTGAATTATTCATTAATTTGAAGAAGTCTTTTTCAAAAGAATTTTTTGCATTAGTTCTTTTTTGAGTATTAAAGTCTATGTATTTTTTCAACCATGGAGATTGATTAAATTCAAGTACTCTATGTACTTTTTTTAACTTTAACCCAAGATCTAAATATAGTTGAAGATTTCTATAATGTAAAACGTATTTGTATTTATTTTGTAATGTAGGAATTAATTTTGAAACTAAACCTGTTGATATATTATAATTAGAAGCAATTGTCTTACAATATTTTGACAGCATGTCGCTAGTTACTTTAACTTTTCTGGTGCAACAGGATAATCGTTATGTAAATCATGTAGTTCTTTATTGTATTCTAAATCAACTTCTAAAATTAAACCTTTTTTACTATCTGCTTGATATTTAGCAAGGTTTATGTTGTTAATCTGTTTATCAGTTAACCATTTGAAATTACCAGTAGGTAAGTTTTGTGACATAGCCCAGCCATACAGATTGTTAGCATCTAAATACGTTAAATACTTCGATGGCTTATTATTATCATAAGATGATTGATATTTGTTATTAGCTTTACCATATCGATTAGCAATATAACTAACGCCTCCTCTCATACCCTTTTCAATGAATTGAAACATATCAATATCTGTCATTAATTCTAATTTAATATCTGTCATCTTTAACATAGCATCCCAAGACAACCCAGGAGATGTGAAATAGTGGCATGGGTCTAATATATAATATTCAAGACATGTTTTCGAAAGTTTTCAAATACATCAGCTAATAACAAAACGTCTGATTTCAGATATAAGTCGTGATACTCACCCATGTTTTTTATATTGAATGTATCCCACACTTTTTGTGCATGATGGTATTATTCATCTGATATATTATCAGCAGTAAGAATACTATAAAAGTCTTTTTTTAAGGTAATTTTTCATCAAACTTTTCAAAGCTATCCATATAATCATATGGGTATATACCTTTTTGAGTCATTAAATTAAATTTTTCACCTTGAAACTGCTTATAGGTATATTTAAATGAATCTTTAGGTAAATTACAAACAAGCTTTTCAAGACTAGAGCTCATAAATTGAAAACTATCAAGAAATGTTAAATGGTTTCCTAACATAAAAGCCATATACTTTTCCATATTAATAGGTATAGCATTTATATTCATATGCGTTTCTTCACCTTTTTTGCTTTTGTATGTATGCTTATTAACAATAGCTCCGATGTCTTGCATAATAAAATGGCTGTCATACCCACGCAGATTGTGAAATATAACTGGGATTTTAAATTTATCAAAGTCTATTCTAAGTTTTAAATTACAATCTTGATGAGCTGACCCTCTATATTTTCCAGTGATATGACAATGGTCTCGAACTCGAATATCTTTGTTAGTATATTTTTTGTTACAGATATGACATTCATCAGCTTTTTTAAATTCTTCTTCATCATCAGAGGTCATTTTTAATGGTTTATTAAAGTAGGTTTTCATAATATTTTTACATTATTTAACTTCTTTTAACATAGCTTCCATAAATTTGTAAACAGCCTTTTTGCATCTATATAGTTGAATTGGTTTCGTAAATTGATCATCATAGCAACAAACAACTTTATACCCATAACCACAGTCAGTATGTTTTTGATAGGCTTCTGTATATGAGTTACCATTATCTTGTTGGCAACCAGATATCTTTTCTGTAATAGCTTCAAAATCAGCGTATATAACAAACGGAACAGCTTGTTGTTTATGATAGTTGTTGAAGTTCAGTATGTTATTATTTTTATCAGGCATTTTTACTGATTGTATACCATTTATTAGTATACAGTTTTCTATATGGTTATTTAATATTTTTTCAGAACTAAAACATTGAAGGCATCTCATACAAAAATGTTTTCTTTCTTTATGTTTAGTTTGATTGTACATAAATTTATTAAAATCTTTTATTAATACATAATGTTTGCTTTCATTATCAGTTATCAATAGTAGTTCCATATGGTCTTCAAATTTTTCTTTTGAAATGAATAATGGATATGGTTGTTTATTTTCATAACCGAAAACGTTAATGTTAATTCTGTTTTGCTTTTCGATTTTATTATAATGTTTAACAGTCACTGGAAATTCAATCCCAGAGTAGTCTAATTTGTTAATATATTCCTTATCAGATTTTTTAATTCTCTGTGGGTCTTTATTTTGTGGGTTGATATGCCTAATATGGCACCATCTAAAACATTTATTATCTCTATTTTTGATATTTATCAAACCTTTTTTAGGGGTTTTAAGTTCTTGTGGTAAATTAATGTATGAAGATCCTTGTAATGGCTTGTATTTAACAACATTAAGATAATGATTATCTATAGAGCGAATAACCCATCCAGAACCTTCTTGTGTAAATTTACTAATCTTATTTAATATATTTTGTTCTAAAATTTGTAGTGATTCAGTAATATTTTCATTATTTGTAATTGTTAAAGCTTGACTGTTGAAATAAGCTGTTTTTGTTGAATGATCAACATTACCGTTATATTTTATTTTAAATTTTTCAAAGGTTATTTTAAGTGTTTCAATAAATTTTAATCCTTTCATTGTTGTTAATATTTCTTTAATATAATATGTAAGATACTTTCTTGTGCTTTGCATTTGTATTAATGGTGCTTTATTGTTAATAATACTTATTTCATATGACTTTGTATAACCTTTAAGAGCATTGTTTGTTTCTCTTATTTTAACTGTTTGTGTTGGTATTGGTTTTTTCTTTTTATCTGATAGCATCTGTGTATTGTTTTCATACTCTTTAACAATCTCTTTTACACTCTTTCTTGGTTTTGGGATGGGTGTTAATACTTTGATTAATTCGTTTTTTCGAAGTTTATAATAACCTTTAATTTTTTTTTCTTTAGCAATAACTTTTAACTGAGATACAGTCATTTGTTTGATATTGGATTGTGATAGTACTGGTTTGGAAATTGAAGTATAATTAACTTCAACCCACGGCTTTTGATTTAATATTAAATTAATTAAATCATCTTTAGTCAACTTTTGAAGTTCATCTTTATTCATATTAGACACACTATATAAAATACTCATGTCTTTAAGTACCTTATGTTTTGTTTTATCTTTATTCATATTAGGCATATTATATAATATAGGTTTGTCTTTAAGTACCTTTCGATTTAAATAATCTTTATTCATATAATTACTATATATTTTATTTTATTTTTTAAACGCACTAATTTTAATTATAGAAATAAATCTATATTTAAAACTTTTTATAAAAACTATATTATTTTTTAATTTTTTGAATTTCTGAAATGTTTTCTAGTTCTAAGATGTAAAGTTTTATATGCTAAACTATATGTTTTATTACATGAATCACAATGCCATGGTTTTGAGAGCATATATGAAGTTCTATGTTGTTTGATTTGTTCTTTAGTAAAAATTCTTGGCCTTCCTCTTATTCGGTTATCTGAACACATATATACTAATACTATATATTTTATTTTTTAAATAGTTATTTAATGCGTTTAAGATAGATTCTAATAATACAAAAAATTGTACTATTTAAATTGTATAAAAATAATTTAATAAACATTAGGCTATTTAACATTTTTAGTTTTATTTTTTTTTAAATATTCTTTTAATTCAGATTTTTTATGTAATAAATTTGGTAACATATTTGGCATTAAACCATATTCATAATAAGGATTGAACCCTTTCATATGTAACTATATACACTGATTTAATTGTGCACGAATAACAGGGTCATCTAAACTTTCTTGTACAGTAGTATCATAATAATACAATAATTCCCTTTTTTGATTATCAGGTTTAAATCTTAATAATCTTAATTTTTTATTATGTTCAACTAATTTTAGATCATATTCAATTGCTTCAGATATTAAAGTATGTTTAAATGTTTCAAAATCTTTACATTTTTCATAACCTGGTTGATCAGGATCATAATGTTTTAATTTTGTTGGTAAAGCATCAATTAATATATATACATCAAATTTAGATAATAAATTATCATCTAAAATATCAAATAACCACCCAGGCCCGAAATGATATAATGATATTTTATTATTACTCATTTCAATGTTATTAATATCATCTTTTGTCTTTAAGTCTTTTGAGTTTTTTCTATTTTCTATCATATATATAATTACTATATATTTTTATTTTTTTTAAGGTGCGTTTAAATTATCTTTTGTTTTGTACAATGTTTTTTCAAAATCCATCAAAACACCTTCTATATTAGAACTAGTTTTTTTACAACATAGAATAAAATTTCTAATCTTTTTTAATAGATCTTTAAGATTCATATATAATAGTAAATTTTTTATTTCTTTGACTCTGTCCAATTTTTATAATAAGTACATTCGATATTTTTATCCCACTCAAGGATTTTATATACTTTACCGAATAATCTATTATCAAAAACTACTTTTGTCTTACTATTTTTCATATCTCTAACAGGGTGTTTTAATGCTATACCCCTTCTACTAGCTAAACGTATTATATAATAGTTATACATACTAATATTCTTTTTATTAATTAATTTATGTTTAATCATAGTACTAACAACCTTTATAAAATCATTTGTCAATTTCTCAACATATTCAAAAGTTACACACAATCTAATTTTATTATAAAACCATTTTTTCCTTGAATGAACTGATCGTTGACATTTCCAAATCTCTGGTATCCATTCATTTACTACTTTATATGAATGAACAGAACCACAGTGTTTACAAACATTCATTTTATTGTTATCTGAAATAATTTCTTGATTTTCACAACATAAGTATGCCTTAGCAGATCTATTAATATAACTATCACATATCTTTTTATTACAAAAGCAACAATTTACGTAACCAAAAAACTCTTCTAACTCTTTATGAATCAATTTATTACAATACATATACTAATACTATATATTTTATTTTTAAGTAATTTTATATAATAAATATCCAGATATAATACCAATCCCAACCATTGTACCAGATTGATAATTTTTCATATTCTTAGATGGTTTGTAAAAGTCATTTAATTGTGGTTCTCTATGAAATGTTAACCCATTATAATGTATAGTTTTTACTTTTATAAGCGCATCTAAAGCTTTGTTTGTCAATTCTATATCATCATCAGCATATTGAAGTTCTTGTCTTAGCTGTTGAATTTTATCATGCAGCTTGACTTCATTTTCATAGAACGCCTCTTTAGCCTTAGATAAGTCCCCTAGAGCCTTATTGTGTCTTTTAATTTCCTTAGCATAACCGTTTTTATCAAGTTTATGAAATAGCCAGCCTGCTAGGGAAAAACCTAGACCATTAACAACAGCTCCAAAAGCTGTTCCAATTCCAGTAGTAATAACACTTGTCATATATATTTATACAGATTTAACTGGATTTTCAGGAATCCATTTTTTGTCTTGAGCATATTTAACTAACATTGTTGATGTTGTAATAGCAATAGCTAGTTTTGCAAAATCTTTGATACTGTTTGTGTCTGTTAATTTTTGACCTAGAAGTTTTTTAGACGCCATAGAAAGACCTACAGCAGTTGTTGTCACAAGCACTGCATCAAAAGCCTCATTCATAAATTGTTTCTTAGTCATAGTATTACTCATATATAATAGGAAATATTTTATTCAAATAAGTCTAAATTATATTGTTTATTTTTTTGTATCAAAACATGTTTTTCACTAGTTGTTTCTTCTCTAGCTTTATCGTTTGTTAATTTTTCCTGCCTTTTATCATTTTTCCTTGTATAATAGAGACTACCAATAGCAGTTAATACTCCAATAATTCCAAATAAAATCCGTAATTAATATTCCAGCTATCATCTTCAATTTTATTTTTATTTTCTAATTCAATCCTATCTCGCATCTTTTTTTCTTTAGATGCTTTTGATATAGCAGCCAATCGTTTCCCAGCTTCAACTCTGAGAGGGTCTTTCTCTTTCTTAACTGTAGTTATCTTTAGGATTTCTTCAGACATGTTATATAATACTGTAGATTTTGTTCACAGATAACTCACAGATAATCTTATAGATAACTCAAAGATAATCTTATAGATAACTAACAGATAACTTACAGATCATTATATTTTTTGTTATATTTACTCACCATACCATCTATAGTAGTACAAAAGTCAATTATAATATCATCAATAACTTTTATGTCTGATAGAAATATCACTTCATCATAAGGTAATCCTCTTAAATAAGATCTTATATCCATAAGTATTTTTCATATGATGTATATGCAAATTTACACATTTCTAAGTTATTATTAATCTTACTCTTAACCATATAACCTTGAATTAAAGCACCTAAACCACTCAGGGTGGCTATAACTACCGGATTTACAGTTATACTACCTACAATACCACCAGTCGAGACTAAAAAAATACTTCCTATGTTTAGTGATAGTCTAATTTTCTTTAATTTATTATACTTCCATTTATAACAGGTATAAATTTTGTGATAGTACAAATACAACTTTTCAGCTTTTCAAATTCATCTTGACTCAACTCACTCGAAATATGATTAAAATCTAGAACTTTTTCATATTATATTATAAAACATATTTAACTAATATGAATGATGATAGCGTTGATATACTGAGTAAAGCAATCATATCTGTTTGATGGGGATTATTTACTATCATTTTGTATGTTTATGTACTAATGGTTTTTTATGAACTTCATCTAGAGTATCTAGGTGTTGTGATGGTGCATTATCTTGATGTACTTTTTAGGTTCTTCCTTTTTAACTCCATAAAAATTTATTTTAGAATTAATACCGAATTTCATAGTTTTATTAGCTAATGTTAAAATATTATTATACCCATCAATCTTTTTATTCAATATGATCATACGGCTGGGTATTAAAATCATACCAGGGCTGATTGCCATATTTAAAATAACATTCGTGTCTTTTATACTTTTCTCATGTTAGATATCAATACAGTCGTATCATTCTGTACTATAGTATCATTTAGTAATTTCCTAAAAACGTTTTGAGTTTGCATGCTCTTAGATCCATGATTAACTATTGACCATCTTGTATCAGCTTGAGAACCAAGAATTGTATAAACAAAACTTTCAATGCTCTCTTGCAAAAGAACTTTTCCGATTTTTGTAATACCTTCAGAATGATATGCAATGAAGCTCCTATAATCAGTCGTCGAATATTGAAAATTAACATAATACCCATCATTGTTTTTATCAAATTTTAAAATACCTTTATAAGGTATATGCTTTTTCAATTCCGTAAAGTCATATTTGTCTAATAACGATGGATGCTTCATAAATTTTTTGATCTGATAATACAAATGGTATTTAACAAGGCTTTGTATAATTCTACTTTTATCAAAATTTAAATGATTAAGCGCAATACCACATAAAAAACTGGAAACATAAGCTCCACAAATCATAGCGTAGTACGCTTCTTGTTTATAATTTAAATGATTTTTAATATTGTATCTTATACCAGTCGGCTGTTCTTTTTTACTTTTAATTTCACTTGTCCACGTGGCTTCTATAGGTTTAAAATTACTCATAAAATAATCATTCTCTGTGACATACAATCTGAAGTTACAAATATCAACATTTACCGGCCTTTGAAATGTAGGTTTTACAATAAATTTTGAGGACCACCTATGTAACATATGATCGAAATAATCCTCAGAATGACCTTCATCTCCATTTATTGCTGCTATGAGATTTGAAAACAAAGGCGTTTTAGTTGTTTCTAAATATATTTTTGGCCATGATGTATCATATACATGTTTTAAATCATCATCGCCTAATTTTATAGCATTTTCTTCTATTTGCTTGTCTAACATATAATATAAGCTATTTTATATATGAAAAAGTTCACTGTTTTTATAAACGGAGATAGTAAAAAAATTGACTTACAAGAAAGTATAGTAACAACTAACTATTCATATTTATATATTAAAAAAGCTTATGTGTATTGGGAATATAAAAATATAAAATTAAATAATACTTTAGCTTTTACAATAGCCACAACAAAATATAATATAGATGCTGGTTACTGGACTTTTAAAATGCTTAAAACGTTTTTTGAGTCTGTTAATGTAAAGCTTGAGATGGTAGAAAACAATGGAACTTGTAAAATAACTAATAATAATAATGAAGTATTAGTATTATCTGATACTCTTATTAAAATGTTAGGTTTTAATGATACCATAAAACTATTAAAAAGGTATCGTACAAAATGGTGTTTCTAAAGTGGATATAAACAGAGGATTAAACTATATTCAAATTTCTTCTAATATTGTAAATTCAAGTTATAATTATAACCCTGAAGGAAAAAAGTAATATAGCTTTAACTTTACCAGTAATAACAATTCAGTCGTTATTTGGTACTGTATACGAATACAATGATATTGAATCTAAAGTTACAATTATAAAAGGAGCCTTTAACGAGCTAATATTTAATATATTAGATCAAGATGGGCCCTGTGAATGTAGGTAGTATTCTACTTGAATGTTATCTTGAGTAAGTTAATTTAAATGGATGAAGACATTAAAATTGAGCAAAGTTTAAGAGATATTTATTATGATCCACAAACAGGGTATCAATCAGCAGAACGTCTTTATCAGAAAGCATTAGAAGAAGGTATAGATGTTAGTAGAAAACAAGTTAAAGAATGGTTAATATCTCAAGATACATATACTAGATATAAACCTATTATTAGGAGACATAAATTCAGACAAACAAGGGTAAACTATCTTGGTGAACAAATACAAATGGATTTAGTTGATATGGGTTCTTATAAGTATAAAAACAATGGTTATTATTGGATATTAACAGCTATTGAAATATTAAGTAGATATGCATTTACTATCCCTGTTTATAGGAAAGACACAAATAATATGACAAAAGCTGTTGCAAAACTATTAAGTCAATTTAAAGATAGATTTAATGATTACCGAAACTAGCTCAATTTGATGATGGTAAAGAATTTTATAATGTAGGTGTAAATCATTATTAGAAAACATGGAATTAAGTACTTCTCTACTAAAATGATAAAAGGCGATTGTCGAACGATTCAACAGAACGCTTAAAACATCTATGTGGAAATATTTTTACAGTAAAGGAACATATAAATGGATTGATATATTGGATGATTTAGTATATAATTATAACAATACAAAACACAGTACAATCTTGATGAAGCCTAAAGATGTTAATAAAAATAATGAAGATGAAGTATGGAATACATTATACGGTCATGAAGTTGCTTATTTACCATTACCTAAGATTAAAATTGGTGATATGGTTAGAATATCAAAGTATAAATCTATATTTACGAAAGGTTATGAAGCAAATTTTACAGAAGAGTTGTTTAAAGTGACTAAAGTTATTAGAGGAGATCCGAATTTATATGAGATAGAAGATTTAGAAGGAGAGCCTATAATTGGTAAATTTTATGAAGAGGAACTATCAGTTGTGAATAAGAAAGATGATGTTTATAGAGTTGAAAAGATATTAAAACGTAAGAAGGTTAAAGGTAAAAGATGGTTTTAGTTAAATGGTTAGGTTATGATAATAAACATAACAGTTGGATTCCTGAAAGTGAAATACAAAATATAGAGTAATCTATATAATGGCAGAAGGAGGTTTTGATTATATTGAATTAGAAGATAATAAGCAAGAAGATAATAACAATAATAATGAAGATGATAACAATAATAATGAAGATGATAACGATTATAATGAATATTATGAAACATCATTTACTGATGATAATTTTGGTGTAACAATAAGAAAAAAGACAAATAAAACTAATAATCTTCCTGATGTTCCTACTTCCACTCCTGTTTATACAAATATTAATAGACCTGAAAATGAAGTTTCTTTTGCTGTTGAAAAGTTTATTACAAATAATTATAAAAAAGAGTTTAGATTTAATCAACTAAAAGGTATGGCAAATTATGAAGGTATAAATTTTAGATTAAATTTAGGTAAAACTGATATAAATAATATTACTTACAAACCATTAAATACAAAAATAAGCGAGGTGTTGAAATAATTGTTTTAACACGTAATAGTAATGGTACTACAATACAATAAAACAAAAAATCAAAGAAGCTGTTAAACAATTTAAAAACGAAATTAAAAGAATTATTAATTTGAAAAATGAATATATAAAAACTGAAGAGAGTATGCCTATGCTTGATTTAAATAATCAATATACAGAAAATTTCAATCAAATAACTAATGAAGAACTTAGAGAACATATAGGTGTGATGGCTCCTTCTGGAACTATTGATAAAAGAACAAGACCGCAATTTATAGAAGCACAAATAAATCACTTTTCTGAAGAGCTAAACAAAACTATAGCTAGAATAGATGAAATAGAAAATGAAAATAGTATTGACAATATTGATGAATTAACTAATTTGCATGAAAGAGCCGAGGAATTAGAGATTATAATTAAAGAAGAAAAAGATCAATTAGAGAAAGAGGATGTACGAGATAAACAAGAAGAAGACATTACTAGATTACAGCGGTTTAAAGAATGGGTAAAAAAAAATATCCCAGAAATATCAGCTTTAGCTATATCTATAGGTTCGATAATTACAGCCATTATCATTGGTGCAAGAAAAGCAATCCTACAAGGTGCTCAAGCTACTAGTAAATTTTCTAAGGCTTTAGCAAATCTAGGTAAAAAATTATGGCCAATATTAGGAACATTATTGAATATTATCGCTCAGGTTATATCTGGGGAAGCAAAAGGTCTAGCATGGTTAGCTTCTAATCTATGGGTTTTAGCTATTGCTGCTGCTTTGTTAATATATGACCAGTATAAACAAAGAAGAAAATAAAATATGTTTTAATATATATGAATAGATTATTACAAGAAGAGCTTTTACCTGGTTATAAAAAGACTGCTATGACAAAAATTAAAGGTAACCGTACTTTTTATAGTATAACCTTTAACCCTAATAGTCTTAAACCGAATGAACAAGTTTATATTAATATTCCGAAATTGAAAGCAAATAGTTGCTTAGTGCCTGGTTCACTTAATCTATCGTTTGATCTTAAAATCAGTAATACAAAAAGTCACTTTATAAATAATCTCAGTCAGATTTTACAACATAGACTACAAATTAAAGTGGCTGGGGAAACCCTTTACGATTGTAGTAAACATAATGTTATAAGTGTATATAAAGACTTGTGGTTGCCTAAAAGTGATAGACAAAGTCTTATTGAATATGGCATATGTAGTCAAAATCTAAGAAAACTTATTTCTAAGGATGATAGTGCTGCAACAAGTGGAGATTTAGAAAAAGTAGCAGACAAATTAATGTATGATATTTATGGTACAAGGCAAAAAATTAATATTGATAATATTATTAAAGACCACGGTTTGTATTGCCCTTTCAATATGAATAATAACTTTCAATACATAATAACATTACCACCGAGTGATCAAGTCCTTATCCCTCGAAGTGGCCAAACTATCGGTGATTATGAATTAGAAAATATTCAGCTGGAATATGAAACTATTGAAAATCAAGAAATTGCAGATGAGGTGACAAATTTATATTCTATAGGAAGAAGCCTATTTTATGAACATATAACCCTACTAAAAAAAGAAAAATGGGATAAGTCAAGTACATTACAGAATATAAATGTAAAAGTCCCCCGCAAATCAATGAAAGGTATTGTACTTCTATTCAAAGAAAATGCAGTTAATGATAGCGAAAAATTCATATATCCTGAAATTGATGAAGTTAAAATTACAATTGAAGGTACCCCAAATGGTATTCAAGGCATGAATAAAAAAGTATTTTATGAAGAAGCAAGAAAATTTTTTGATAGAACTATTCCGATAGATTGCTTCATGACAATTGAAAAATTTTATAAGGATAAACATTCATTAGTTATCGATTTACGCACCTTTCAAGAAAAAAATATTGCTGGTAACGGAAAAAAAATCGTTAATACTCAAAACGGCATTCTGCTCGAAATTAAAAAGAGAGCATATACAAAAGATTTAAACTGTTACATCTATGTTGTTAGTGATGCTCTTGTTCAATTTGTTAATAATGATTTACAAAGTATTCAATACTAGAATAACCAGTAATATATAAATGAACACACCCTTTAATATGATTATCCTAGGTATGACTGCTTGCGGCAAAACCTTCTTTCTTTTAAGAATGTTAGAAGAAAAATTTAATAGGTACTTTGATTATATTGTTTTATTATGTCCCACGTTATCATATAATAAAACCTATCAAGAATGGAAATATATAAATGATTCTGATTTAATTAAAGTAGAATGTGATCAAGATCAGGTAGATATTGTTTTAAAATATGTTAGTAATGTATATAAAGGGACCAATAGTCTTATTGTTCTTGATGACTGTGCGAGTTGCTTAGATGTTAAAAATAGGACATCACAATTAGTAAAATTAGGTTTTAGTGCTCGTCATTATGGGCTTTCTACTATTGTAGTTACACAGCAATTGACTAGTATTTCTAAACCTTATCGCGAAAATATAAGTTATTTAGTTACATTTTATAATACAAACCGCAATGATATGAAAACCATATTTGATGATTATCTTTATGGTGTTGAAAAAGATGATATAGAAGAAATAACCAAAAAATTGAAAAATAATAAGTATGCACATTTAGAAATCCAACTTGTATTTCCATACAAATGGAAAATTGTTATTCCGCAATAAAACATGTGTTATATATATATGCCAAAGCGTAAAGAGCCTGAAACAATTAATGATATAATTAATGAGATTGATTCCACAAATGATGTTATCAAAGACGCGGTATGTGATGAAAATATACAAGATAAACCGCAAGAGGGTTTTACTAAAAAAAATCAAGTACTTAAACTAGCTGAAGATGGTGATTTAGACAAGTCAGTTGCTTACATTAAAAAAGCTAGTCAAAAAATTATTGATAAATTATACATTGAATACGAGAAAAAACGATTACAAAAAGCTAATGAGTTTTTAACTGATTTAGTTATATCAAAATTTTCAGATATATTAAAAGGGTTTGATGCTATTGAAGATCCCAAAGAATTAACAAAACAGCTTAAATCAGACGACCTTTTAAAACGAGATGTGTACAGTTTAGTAGAAAAAGTATCACCATTATTACCATTTTTAGGGTTTTTATCAGGCAGTATAACAACCGTTAAACATGTTTACAAACATAAAAATAATAAACCGAATATAAAATCTGAGGAATAATATAAATGAGCTTATTTTATGGGTATGATAAAACAGATATTAATGTAAATATACAAGGACCTGTAGATAAAACACATCTATCAGATAACCACTACACTAAAACTCAAGTTAATAATAAATTTAATGACTACTATACTAAAACACAAGCTGATGGTAAGTATGCTTTGACTTCTAATTTACTAAAATATTATACTAAAACACAAGCTGATAATAAATATGTTTTTGTTTCAAGATTAGCCAACTATTATACAAAGAATGAAACAAATGGTAAGTATGCTTTAAGTTCTAATTTACATAAATATTACACAAAGACTGAAACAGATGGTAAGTATGCTTTGACTTCTAATTTAAATAACTATTATAATAAAACACAAGCTGATGGTAAGTATGCTTTGACTTCTAGTTTAAATAACTATTATACTAAAACACAAGCTGATGGTAAGTATGCTTTGACTTCTAATTTAAATAACTATTATAATAAAACACAAGCTGATGGTAAGTATGCTTTGACTTCTAGTTTAAATAACTATTATACTAAAACACAAGCTGATGGTAAGTATGCTTTGACTTCTAATTTAAATAACTATTATACTAAAACACAAGCTGATGGTAAGTATGCTTTGACTTCTAACTTAAATAACTATTATACAAAGAATGAGATTGATAGCAGAGTAAATGGTAAAGTAGTACACCGTAGCAATCAATTAAATTATATAAATTTTAATACCCGAGAAGATACTATCAGAATTTATTTTAATAATGTTAAATTTATTGAATATACACTTTTATAAATAAATCCGTGTGATAACTCTAAAACAATTGAATTAGATATGATGGCAGATAAGATTAAAAAAAAAATTATTATCAAAATAACAAATGATAATGAAAAAAAGATAGTTAATGCATTACTAGATTTATATCACGTATACTGTGTTGATGATGATTTAAACTATATTTATATTATTTTTGAACCAAAAAAATCTACAGCTTCAATTGATTATGACGAATGGAAAAGAAAATGGCTTAAAGCATTTAATGGATTAACCAAAATACAAGTTTATTCACAACATCAATCTATATTATCTATGACATATAATGGTTTTTCACAAAATTTTGCGGCTACTATAGAAGATAATATTCTATCAACTAAAAAATTTGTAAATGATGAAATCGAAAAATTAAAAAAATTTATTAAAAATAACTATCAAGCTAAAACTTAAGATGAAGAATAATCCTCATGTTTGACTACATATCACATAACTGTTTGTAATAAGTAATTAATACAAAAGCGATATACAAAAAGAGTCAAAATCCTGAAACAATTAGTAAAAACACTTTTAACAAAAATTATATAAAAATTGTTAAACATGTACATGTGACACACGCTTGACAGACAAATTAAAAAAACATATAGATTCCATATTTTTAAACGATAGATTGTAAAAGAGCATATATTAATCCTCTGTTATTCGATGAATATTCTTCGAATATTCATCGAATCTAATGGGGGCGACCCCAATTTTTCACTTCGTGAAAAATTTTCCCATTGTCGCCTAGAATTTTCGGGGGCTCCATCCCCTGCTCGATCACTTCGTGATCTGCGCTGCCGAGCCCCCTCAAAACCGATGCTTTCTTAACAATTAATTCTTAAAGACGGTTTTTTAAAGAGCATATATTAATCCTCTGTTATTCTCGAATATTCTTCGAATATTCTTCGAATCCACGGGGGGCGACCCCAATTTTTCACTTCGTGAAAAATTTTCCCATCGTCGCCTAGAATTTTCGGGGGCTCCATCCCCTGCTCGACCACTTCGTGATCTGCCTGCCGAGCCCCCTCAAAACCGATGCTTTCTTAAAAATTCATTCTTAAAGACGGTTTTTTAAAGAGCATATATAAATCCTCTGTTATTCTCGAATATTCTTCGAATATTCTTCGAATCCACGGGGGGCGATCCCAATTTTTCACTTCGTGAAAAATTTTCCCATCGTCGCTTAGAATTTTCGGGGCTCCATCCCCTGCTCGATCACTTCGTGATCTGCGCTGCCGAGCCCCCTCAAAACCGATGCTTTCTTAACAATTAATTCTTAAAGACGGTTTTTTAAAGAGCATATATTAATCCTCTGTCGTCCTTCGGACACCACGGGGGCGAGCCGAAAATTCTAGGTAAAGCTAGAATTTTTTACCCACCGAGCTCGCATGAATTCTCGGGGGCTCCATCCCCCTGCTCGAGCACTTCGTGCTCTGCGCTGCCAAGCCCCCTCCGAACCGATGCTTTCTTAACATTTATTTCTAAAGATAGTTTTTAAAACGTATAGATTCCATATTTTTAAACGACAGATTGTAACCTCGAGATTTTTACCCCCCTTTGAAAACAATGATTTTTTTACGCAGCTTTCTTTACATGACCTTTTGCTGAGGGACACCTTTTGAACCATGGTCTTATTTTACGCTGTTATAAAGATAGTTTTTACCCAAGGTTAAAAGTAGTATAGTACATGGGGGGATAGAGAGCACTTTTTGTGCTCTCGAACCCCCATGTACTATACTACTCCAGCTTTATTTATTATTGAAAACTAATGACTACTACAATAAATATATCGTTGGTAACCAGATCAGTTGAATTTTAACTGACCTGGAATAACCGACTGATAAGCGTGGTGGCTTGACTGGTTCGACTGATAAAGGAGTCTATGAACGCCAAAAACGCTTATTTCATTGGTCAATGGCCAGATAAGTGGACGATCTGGAATAATCTCGACCGATAAGCGGGGTGGCCGGACCTATAAGGAAGTCCACTTGCTATCGTGTAATTTGCTCGTTTAAATTTTTGTCTTACTGTGATTGGTTTGACCGATTTCGACTGATAGCCAACTGAACTAACATAGTCAATCTCACTGTCTGAATTGAATGTTTGATCGTTTCATAGTAATTTTCTAAAGCATGATAGAAACTAAACTACAATCAGATGGAATTTATGGAAATCGTTTACAAATTCATATATTGACATGAATGCTGCTTTCCAAACTGGGAATTTTTTCAAGAGGTGAAAAATTTATGGATGAATTGTAAATGCTTGGCAAAGACGATCTCGCGAGCGACATTTCAGTCATTGATGTTCAAAAAAAAGCCAATATTGTTTTGAGTTTTATCAGCAGAAATTTACATCCAAAATCGTAAGTAAAGGACAAGTGAAGTGTATGCATGAATGTAATATATTAAAGTCAATTTATGCGAATGTGTGATGCGACTTATGTTAATATGGCGTATGGTAAACAGATTGATGCTTCTAAAATTGTTGTTGCCGATGGACTTTTATCTATGATTTCTTTAGTGCTTGGGGAATCGTGACCGTTATATGGCAGCGAAATCCTACATTCCTGCTAACATACTTCAATGGACAAAAAAATCTGTAGCCATAAGTCGCCATACTTATATTTACTTTATCATAAACAAATGTTTGGGGCTTTTCATTTATCATAATTGATCATTCAATCATTAGACAGTTATACTACATATTGTTTAAGATTTCAGAAAACTAACATTGATTACATGAGAAGCTGTTTACTATAACCTGTGATTTTGAGTCTTCTGATCCATGAAGCTTTTTATTTTGACAATTTGACTGGAATGGTATTAAACCTGAGTATTTCACATACATGAAATGTTGTCCCATGTCACATATTGTCCCCTTTTCTAACTGCATACCTCATGTAGAGATGTAAAGGTGTGTTAATCTACGGCTCATACCAGATTGTTTGCCATAAATTTAAAAGGGCTATTGATGTATAAAAAGCATTTTCTATAAAGTAAAAATGTCTTCCTATGTATGCAGATAAACCTTGAAATTTGGCATAATAACTAAACTAAATATTTTTACATTTCAGATCCGAGGATCAGTAACCAGCATGACACATGAACCAATTTTAACATTCATGTAATTATTAATTAAAGACATTTGATAATACAATGCTACTAGTGATTGCTATATAGCACACCTTGCAGAAGATAATAGTCAAGTAAAATGCCTAATAAACATTTATGGCATTAAGCTGTCATTAACTGCAAATTTTCACTCTGATAGTTTTTGATTAGTCTTTGGCAGAAAAAAATTTTGAGTTTTTTCTTAAAAGATGAATTTGCTGGCACTGATGTGGAGATGGGTAAAGGATGACAATAAACTTGCATGGTTTGAAGTCTGAGCTTTTCTATATCTATGAACTGTCACTTGTAGTACCAAATTTCTAACTTAACTCATTACATAGAGGATTGAATGGGGGTCTCTAGCGGGGTCTATGCCTGACAACTTGATAGAAATTTATGAAGACTATATCTGTTTTTGAATAGCATTTTGGTAAAATAAATTTTACGTTCTTAGACATGCTAATGAGCCATATATTTGGCATTATAATGAGCCTAAATATTTGGCAGAACATTCAAATATTGTTCACTTCATTTTTTTTTTGAAAAAAACGTAAGCAAAATGTGTTGTTTTCACGCAAAAACGATGACCACAAAATACATTTTGTAATGCTCTAAAACGCTTAAAATGGCATTTTTAAGGCTCTGATACTAAAAATTTCTCAGGGGAGAATGCCTCAGACCCCCCCAGGTGCGGAACGCCTCCGACGTTTTATGACTGATGTTTGAAAAATCCTAGATCCGTCCCTGATTGTGAGGCTTGTTTTATGGTATTATTTACATGATGTCAAAGAAAGTGATAAATGCATCAAGACGCAATACAATGCAAAATACTAAACAACTGAATTGTATTAACTATGTTGAAAACACTCTGAGAAATATCCCAATGCAAAATCTGATTGCAAAAAGAAGTACTTAGTAGATGAATTTCTTTGGAGAGGAAATATTGTTCATTGGATGCAAAATCGAAGAGAAAGAACTCAATGCAATCAACTAAATTACGAAGAAAAAAAAAGAACTTTATCAATTTCCATATAAATCGATTAGAGGTGAAGTTGAATATGTTCCCTGTTCTTTTTTTTTATCGTTAAAGAAAAAACAACACGAATTTGTTGCTGTTTGCAATCGTTTGAAGTCGTTTTTTAAGAAAAGAAAAAATTCAACCTAATCAACTTTTGTTTCGCGATAACGATTATTATCCACATCCATATATGGAAGAAGAAAAATAAATAAAGTGGCGAAATCATAGACTCTGACATATAATCATCATTGGTACAACCGTCAAAAATGTACAATGTGTGACATACCAGCTTCTATAAATTCTTTGGCATGCGTTTGTGCGCAAATAGAAGATTGGATTAATTGGTTTTGGGACGATAAAGTTGGTGAAAAGACTGAGACATAATTGCGTTTCTTTCTTGTCGATCATATATTAAAGCGAAACATTTTATATCATCAGTGAATTGGAGTTTGGCAAAAATTAGAATGTGTGACATACCATCTAAGTCAAGTTTTTATTTATGCCTTTGTACACAAATGAAAGATTGGGTTAACTGGTTCTGGGACGATAATCTTTGTGAAAAGTTTGAGCATTTTATCCATTTTTTATTGTGGATGATGTTTTGAAGCGAAACAATTGATATCATCAGTAAATTGGACTTTGGACTTTCCATATTATCATTCAAATTAGACTTTGGTACCGTGGCCGGTACGGGTCACCAGAAAATAATTTAGAAAACATAACAAACAATAAGAAAACATCACTCAAAATCATACTACACATTTCAAAATACTCACTACACATTTCAAAATACTCACTACACATTTCAAAATACTCACTACACATTTCAAAATACTCACTACACATTTCAAAATACTCGCTACACATTTCAAAATACTCACTACACATTTCAAAATACTCGCTACACATTTCAAAATACTCGCTACACATTTCAAAGTACTCACTACACATTACAAAATACTCACTACACATTTCAAAATTCTCGCTACACATTTCAAAATTCTCGCTACACATTTCAAAATTCTCGCTACACATTTCAAAATACTCGCTATACATTCGTCCCAGTCTTACCCTGGTCTGGCCTGCCCACGGTCGTCATTAGTTTACATCTACGAAATTGACGTGATGGCAGAAAGCTAATATAAATATACGCTTCCGATATTACTAACAGTTCAGTTCGCGTAAGGATATTTTGATGATATTGTGGCGATATGTTGTCTATGTGGAATTCGGCACATAGACAAACATATCGCCACAATAGCATCAAAATATGCGATACGCGTACATGAACTATTAGTAATATTTCTTCCAGGGATTTCTTGGTCTTGTTTAGACAACACAACATGAGTGGTCAATCTACAGATTACATGTAATTGTATTTGTATTGGTGATATTCGACAATCATTAGTTTAACTAATGCACTTATTGACGTGACTGGTATTGAAGTTCTAAATTTATTGCGTTTACTCGAAATTACCGAACTTTTCATTTTCTTTGGCGTTTCTTGTGCAACAAATTATAGCACTATGTGTAAATTTCCTCTTTGGTTTCCTTGTTATTTTTGTAACGCATCACACAAGGTATGTACACGACATAGCGAATGCAAATTCATATACTCAATTTTTTGCTATTAAAGTACGGACATGTGTCGAAAGCCACTGCAAATACATTTGCTGGCGATACGTAGATCGTCTAATAATGTTGTTGCCCGACCAAGTCCAGCAAAACCCTGGAAGAATTTCTGATTAGAGTTGAGCCAATATTTTCATGCTATTATCCCAATGTCCCACTTTGTTTGCCTTGTGAAATGCGGAATTATATATTTGATATGCTTACTTTATGATGTCATGTAAGTTTCGTAAATGGAAACTAATGATGACCGTGGGCACGCCAGACCAGGGTAAGACTAGGACGAATGTGTAGCGAGTATTTTGAAATGCGTAGCGAGTATTTTGAAATGTGTAGCGAGAATTTTGAAATGTGTAGCGAGAATTTTGAAATGTGTAGCGAGAATTTTGAAATGTGTAGTGAGTATTTCGAAATGTGTAGTGGGTATTTTGAAATGTGTAGTGAGTATTTTGTAATGTGTAGTGAGTGTTTTGAAATGTGTAGTGAGTATTTTGAAATGTGTAGCGAGTATTTTGAAATGTGTAGTGAGTATTTTGAAATGTGTAGTATGATTTTGAGTGATGTTTTCTTATTGTTTGTTATGTTTTCTAAATTATTTTCTGGTGACCCGTACCGGCCACCGTACTTTGGACTTTCATCAATGATATTATTTTGTATTGTATTTGAAATATATCTTTTTTTTATGAAATATACTTGTTTATATATTTTGTATTACACTTTTTTAGTTTACCTTTACACCTTTCCCAGTTAATCGAAAACATCGAGTTCCGCAACATCCACAACGATTTTCTAAAATCATTACACAAAGACATGAACAAAATCAACGCATCAAACAACGTCTTCATCTTCGCCGACAAAACAACAAACATCTATGAAATGGACGCCTCAAATTACAATAAACCACTAACAGACAATGTGACAAAGACATACAAACACACGCAAGAAGACACTGTAGAAGAAATAAATTCCGAACTAAAACTAATCGCTGACAACCTAAAATCGCCGACCGAATAAACACCATGAACCATACTCCAGCATTCATATCTTTAAAGACCACAAACCAGACTTTGAAAACAACCCCAAATGCCGCCTCATCAACCCGCAAAAGCCACCTCGGAAAAGTCAGCAAATACATCCTAGACAACATCAACAACATAATACGAAACGAACTAAAACTAAACCAATGGCGCAACACAACAGATGCTATCACTTGGTTCAAATCCATCACCGAAAAACAAAGAAAATCATTCATATCATTCGACATAGTTGACTTTTACCCTTCGATCACCGAACACCTACTGGACAAATGCCTAGCGTGGGCAAAACAATACACAACAATCACAGAAAAAGACCACACCATTATAAAACACGCAAAAAAATCACTTCTTTTCCACCAAAACAAATCATGGTCCAAACGCAACGCTACCAACACGTTTGATGTAACCATGGGCAGCTATGATGGAGCGGAAGTTTGCGAGCTTGTAGGGCTATTCTTACTCGACCAACTACAGCAACGGTACGGAAACAACGTCAGCTTATACCGTGACGATGGCCTTGCAGTCATAAAAACGAAATCTGGAAGACTCTGCGACAAAGAAAGAAAAACCCTCTCACACCTATTTGACGAGCTTGGACTAAAAATCACAGCGATGACAAACCATGAACGCACAAACTTCCTTGACGTAACATTTGACCTTAGCAACGACACCTACAAACCATATAGAAAACCCAACGACGAGCCCCTCTACATTCACAGATCGTCTAACCACCCACCATCAGTATTACGCCAACTACCCACATCCATCAACAACCGAATTAACACACTCTCATCTGGCAAAGACACCTTCGAAAATGCCGCACCATTTTACAACCAAGCTCTTAAACAAAGCAACTTCACCACCCAACTCACCTTTAATCCATCAAACATCAATGTAAACACCACGTACAACAGAAAACGTAACGTACTTGGTTTAACCCACCATACAGCAAAAACGTAAAAACACACATCGCCCATGACTTCCTACAACTTATCGACAAACATTTCCCACCAAATACTATACTCTCCAAGATATTCAACCGACACACAATACGCGTAAGCTACAGCTGCGGCGAAAACATGAAAACTTTCATAACCAGACGCAATAAGACTATTTTAAAAAGACTTAACCCAGACACAACCCAGAACAAGAACAGCCCACCAAAGAAATGTAACTGCAGACAGAAACATCTATGCCCGACAAATGGCAATTATCTGAAACCCAACGTGATTTACAAAGCCGACGTGACAACGACTGACAACAACGAAACAAAAACTTACATAGGTGTTACTGCATGAGCTTTTAAGACACGATATCGAAACCACATTAAATCCATTACGAACATTAAATACCGGAACGAGACAGAACTTTCTAAATACACGTGGACACTGAAAGAGAACAAACGTAACTACAACATTAAATGGGACTTCATCAAACAACTTCCACCTCCGAAAAAAAACCAAAGAACCTGCCGTCTTTGCCTTGAAGAAAGGCTACTTATCCTGAAAGGACGTAAAAAGAACATTTTAAATAAACGTTCCGATATGTTTAGTGCATGCCGTCATGTAACTTAACACCTTTTAGTCGATGTATATAGTCAGCAAATAATATATAATCTGTCAGTTGCCTGAAGATCGCCCTACGGCGTGAAACTCCGAGTAGCGACAGCAAACAATTGTCCATTTCATTTTAGTTCATTTTATCTTACGCTCTTCTAATATATAGAATATTGAGCGCTCTTTTATCCAGGAATATTATCCATAATAATTATATATATATATATATATATATATATATATATTGTAGCGAGAGACTTGCAGAGCGGAAATCGAATTCGTGTGATAAAAATTAATGCCCAACATTAAGTTCTGACTAGAGCCATAGAAATAGACCAAAAAAAAAAAAACAAATTGTAAAATTTAAATTTATTGTGACGTTTCGTCTTTACTCAAGACATCTTCAGACAAAATAATAAATAGGATGTTAAGACAAGATATTATATTTACAAAAAGGTGTTAAATTACTACTAAAGGAAGCGGTGTCGAATGGATACATGATAAGAAGTTAGGAAGTGAAATAAAGAGAAATTAAAAGAGGTTAAGTGGAATGGAATTTCTTTGCACATTAAGTGAAGGCTTGTGTTTAGTGATTAGAAGGCTTTCATGAATGGAGAGTTCATATGTATCGTTGGAAGAGGAGATTATTTTAAAGTCGTCTAAGTTGGGGGTGTGTCCAGTTGCGTTAACGTGAGCAAGAATGCTTGATGATGCAGGGTGGGAAACTTGGTTGCCTGTAAGGGGGGATATTCCCAAGTGCTCCGAAAATCTGGTGTGTAGATGACAACACCCTAACATCACATTCACACCTGAAGTCGAACAAAATAGAAAGCTCTCATTTCTTGAAATTGATATCTCTCGTACTAATGGAAAATTCACCACTTCCGTCTACCGCAAACCTACTTTCACTGGCCTCTTCACCAATTTCCACAGCTTCATCCCACTTACTTACAAACTTTCATTAGTCTCCTGCTTACTTCACCACATCTTCAATCTTTGCTCTACTTACGAAAATTTTCATACACAACTCGAATTTACCAGAAAGTCACTCACCAAAAACGGTTTTCCTTCACGTATAATTGACCAAATCACACGCCGCTTCCTTAAAAACACCTTTGACCCTAAACCACCTGTCTTAACTGCTCACAAAATGCCCATCTATTTCTGTCTTCCCTTCACCGGTATAAACTCCCTTCAAATTCGCACACAAATCAATAGCCTTTGTGCTGCAGCCTTCCCACATATATCCATTAAATTTGTTTTCCGCCTTTTCAACGTATCTCTTCTTTCTTCCCCTTTAAGGACAAAATTCCCAAACCTCTGAGGTCTGATGTAGTCTATTTATTCAAGTGTCGAAGCTGCAACGCTTTGTATGTGGGTCAAATCACACGTCATCTACACACCAGATTTTCGGAGCACTTGGGAATATCCCTCCTTACAGGCAACCAAGTTTCCCACCCAGCATCATCAAGCATTCTTGCTCACATTAACGCAACTGGACACACCCCCAACTTAGACGACTTTAAAATAATCTCCTCTTCCAACGATACTTATGAACTCTCCATTCATGAATGCCTTCTAATCAATAAACACAAGCCTTCACTTAATGTGCAAGGAAACTCCATTCCACTTAACCTCTTTTAATTTCTCTTTATTTCACTTCCTAACTTCTTATCATGTATCCATTCGACACCGCTTCCTTTAGTAGTAATTTAACACCTTTTTGTAAATATAATATCTTGTCTTAACATCCTATTTATTATTTGTCTGAAGATGTCTTAAGTAAAGACGAAACGTCACAATAAATTTAAATTTTACAATTTGTTTTTTTTTTTTGGTCTATTTCTATGGCTCTAATTAGAACTTTATGTTGGGCATTAATTTATATATATATATATATATATATATATATATATATATATATATATATATGTGTAGTGGTGTTGAGAAAAATACACAAAAACTACAATTTCATCCCGACAAGCCTGTTTCGTGATTTCTCACTCTTCAGGGGATAATATTAAATGAATACAAAGCATGTGCTAGATATATATACAAGAGGAAGTTAGGTTGAAAATTGAGATAGAATTACATAATATATTGAGTGTACGATTACAAATTACATAAAAGTGCTTTGTGTCTATGGCGACAAGAGGAGACAAGTTCGTTACGTTTGTTGAGTGATGATAGTTGTGGTTGGTAGGTGATGAAGAGTTTTCTTTCAGGCATAGGTTGCATCTTTTGTTGGCGCTGTTGTACGGTTTGCTGTGAGTAATGATGTTCCATGAGATATTGTGAGCGATGTTGTTGTCTTTTAGTGTCCATATGTGTTTGCTGAGTTCGGTGGAGTTTCTTAGTTTTTGTGGCGAAAGAGGCAGTATGGTTTCTGTGTCGAGTCTTAAATTCGTTTTCTGTAAGTCCGATGTAGGTCTCAGTTGTGTTATTGTCTAAACGTTTAACAGTTGCTTGGTAGATGACAGATGATTGTAGGCAGTTTCCGTTAAGTGGGCAGTTTTGTTTTTGACGGCAGTTGCATGTTTTTGTTTGTGTATTTTTGTCATTGATGGTGTCATTGGTATTGTCAGGTTCTCTCAATATGCGTTTGTTATGGTTATTAATAATATGTTCCATATTGTTCATGCAGCTGTAACTTAATTTAATTGTGTTGCGGTTAAATAGTTTTCTGAGTTTGTGGTCTATGGGAAAGTGCTTGTCAATTAGTGAAATGAATTTGTAGCCGATGTTTGTGCTGACGTTCTTGCTGTATGGTGGGTTGTACCAGAGTATGTTATTTCTAAGTCTGTTTTTCCGTTTCGTAGTAGCGTTTGGGTCATATTTCAGCGTGTAATGATATCCATTTTCGTCAAGTGCTTTTTGGTATGGAGGGGATTGCTTGGTCGAATGATGCTCTGTCGGATGATAAGGATGAAAGGCGTTTGTTAATGGTATCGGGTATGTTCTTTGTGATGCTTGGAGGATGGTTGCTTTCGTGGTGGATGTATTGCAAAGAGGTGTTAGGCTTAGTGTAAGGTCGATGGGAAGAATTCTTTAGATCGAACGTAATGTCGAGGAAGTTGATGACTTTTTTGTTAGCTTCGATAGTGATACGCAATCCGTTGTTGTTAAATACGCGGCATATCTCTTTTTTAATTTTTTCTGTTTCTTTAGGTGTTGCTTTAGTAATGGCTAGTCCGTCGTCGCGATAGAGTCCTATGTTAGTAATGATGTGTTGCAGTTGTGAGTAGATAGCTTCCTACGAGTTCGCATGTTTCGGCGCCGTCGAAGCTGCCCATTGTCACGTCGAATGTGGAGTTGTATTTCTTTTGCCATGGTTGTTGGTTGTGAATGAGGTATGAGTTCTTGGCATGTATGATGTTTCTCTCTTGGTTTGTGATGTTGTCGTAGGTTGAGGCGAATTCAAGTGCTTTGTTTAAGAGGTCTTCGTTGATAGACGGGTAGAAGTCTACAATGTCGAAAGATATGAAATTGTGATTTTGTTTGTGTTTGATGGAGTTGAACCACTTGATGGCAGATGACGAGTTTTTCCATTGGTTCAGCGAAGTGGCTTTTATGATATTGTTGTTTATTCTGTCAAGTATTTTTTTGCTAATTCTTCCAATTTCAGATTTCGTCGGGTTGATTAGTCGGCACGTGGGTTTATTTGCGAAGTTCGGTTTGTGATCTTTGAGTGTTATGAATGCGTCTTTGTTAGCGGTGGAGTCTACTCTGTCAGATATACCCAGTTGTGATGTGATATTTTTGTCTTCGGCGTGGATGGCTTGTATTGTGTCGACGTTTATTTTCTTGTATGATTTCGTGATATTTTGTTACGAAATATCTTTATAACATTCAGAAAAAATTAAAAAAGAGATATGCCGCGTATTTAACAACAACGGATTGCGTATCACTATCGAAGCTAACAAAAAAGTCATCAACTTCCTCGACATTACGTTCGATCTAAAGAATTCTTCCCATCGACCTTACACTAAGCCTAACACCTCTTTGCAATACATCCACCACGAAAGCAACCATCCTCCAAGCATCACAAAGAACATACCCGATACCATTAACAAACGCCTTTCATCCTTATCATCCGACAGGCATCATTCGACCAAGCAATCCCTCCATACCAAAAGCACTTGACGAAAATGGATATCATTACACGCTGAAATATGACCCAAACGCTACTACGAAACGGAAAAACAGACTTAGAAATAACATACTCTGGTACAACCCACCATACAGCAAGAACGTCAGCACAAACATCGGCTACAAATTCATTTCACTAATTGACAAGCACTTTCCATAGACCACAAACTCAGAAAACTATTTAACCGCAACACAATTAAATTAAGTTACAGCTGCATGAACAATATGGAACATATTATTAATAACCATAACAAACGCATATTGAGAGAACCTGACAATACCAATGACACCATCAATGACAAAATACACAAACAAAACATGCAACTGCCGTCAAAACAAACTGCCCATAACGGAAACTGCCTACAATCATCTGTCATCTACCAAGCAACTGTTAAACGTTTGAACAATAACACAACTGAGACCTACATCGGACTTACAGAAAACAATTTAAGACTCGACACAGAAACCATACTGCCTCTTTCGCCACAAAAACTAAGAAACTCCACCGAACTCAGCAAACACATATGGACACTAAGACAACAACATCGCTCACAATATCTCATGGAACATCATTACTCACAGCAAACCGTACAACAGCGCCAACAAAGATGCAACCTATGCCTGGAAGAAAACTCTTCATCACCTACCAACCACAACTATCATCACTCAACAAACGTAACGAACTTGTCTCCTCTTGTCGCCATAGACACAAAGCACTTTATGTAATTTGTAATCGTACACTCAATATATTATGTAATTCTATCTCAATTTTCAACCTAACTTCCTCTTGTATATATATCTAGCACATGCTTTGTATTCATTTAATATTATCCCCTGAAGAGTGAGAAATCACGAAACAGGCTTGTCGGGATGAAATTGTAGTTTTTGTGTATTTTTCTCAACACCACTACACATATATATATATATATGTGCTCTTAAGCATCAAGCACGCTCTGCTCTTAAGCATCGAGCACTGTACTTACGGAGATTCAAATAAACAAAACTTCCTATATATATATATATATATATATATATATATATATATATATATATTTATATATAAGTTTGAAAATTTGTAATCCTGGCATTTAATACATAAAAGATAAAAGTTTCTCCGTATTTAAAGTGAGTTTTATTGAGCTTTCGACTCGTTGCTTCGAGCTTTCATCAGAATGAAAAATATTTATTTACACGTGCTTTTTAGCCTGGAGACGTTTAGAGCGTTTAATTGGATGAGTGGGTGGATTAATGTGATTGGATGGGGTGAAATGCGTTGTCGTGGGTTTTGGTGCATTGTGAATGTGATTGGTGTTAATAATATTAGAGTGTAGTGTTTTAGTTTTAGTTTTGTTTGTAGTTTTTTTGTCCTTTTTCTTTAGTTGTGAGTATATGATGGGTATGTTGATATGTCTATTTATTGTGTCGTTGTCTTTACCCTACCAAGCTTTTTTAAATTCGCGTGCGTGTTTAGTCTGTGCGCGTCCGAGTACTTTAGTTTCTGTCCAGTGGAATGTGTGGTTGTTTCCGAGGGTATGTTCTGCCGGTAGTGAGGTCGGATCTCGTCGTTTTATGGCGTTTGTGTGTTCTGTGAGTCTTGTTTCAATTTTCTTAGATGTTTGTCCTATGTATTGCTTTGAACAGTCTTTACATGGTATCATGTAGGTTGCGTCAGTTGTATCATAAATTGTTGTTTTGTATTTAAGTTTGGTTTCGGTTTTTTGTTGCTTTTGTCGGTTTGTGTTTTGTTTTGTCTTTTGTATAAAGATTTGTTTATGAAGTTTCTAGGGTAATTGTTTTTAATAAATGTGGAGTATAAGTAGTTGCATTCTGTTATTTTGGCTTCTTCCGTATTACAATGAGTGTTTATCCTGTTGAAAATTGTTCGAATGCAGCTTATTTTGTGTTGTGTTGGGTGATTGCTGTTGAAATTGAGTATTTGATCTGTGTGGGTGGTTTTGCGGTATACTTGTGAGTTTAGTGTACCGTCATCTGCTCTGGTTAGTAGGATGTCGAGGAAGGTAAGTTGTTTGTCGTGTTCTTCGTGGTATTGTTTATGGTGTGTAGGATTTGTTCAGTTTTGTCTTTCTTGACTATGGCAAAGATGTCGTTGACATATCTTTTCCATAGTCTGATGTTTGTGTTCTTTGTGACTGATTGTGTTTGGAGGTGTTGCATGGCAGCTTCAGCGAGGAAGGTAGATAGTGGTGATCCCATTGGTGTGCTTGAAATTTGTCTGTAGTATGTGTTTGGAAGGTGAATTCAGTGGTGAGACAAAGGTTGAGTAAGTCTAGGATGTCATTTTTGTCTAGTTATGTTGTAGCTTGCCAAGTTTTGTCGTTTGTGAGTAGTCCGTTTGTAATTTGTTTGGCAATGTCTAGTGGTATGGATGTGCAGAGTGATGTCACGTCGTAGGATATCATGATTTCGTCTGGTCGTAGTTTAATGTTTTCAATACTGGCGAGGAAAGTGGTGGCATTTCTGATGGTGTGAGGTGAATTTTTGACTAATGGATATAGAATGTTATAAAGATATTTTGAAAGTTCATACTTAGGTGATCCTGGAAGCGATACGATAGGTCGAAGTGGGTTGTTTTCTTTATGGATTTTTGGTAGTCCGTAGAATTTGGCGGTGGATGCGTCATTAAGTCTGATTCTTCTGTAGTCATTTTTGTTTAGTTTCTTTTTGTCTTTTAGTTGTTTCAGTTTCTGGTTGATGCGGTTGGTGGTCGTTTTGCTGTGGTCTGTGTGGAGAAGTTCGTAGGTGGTGGTGTCTTGTAGGAGGGTTTTGGCTTTGTCGATGTATTCTTATCTGTCCATGATAACTGTTTTGCGTCCTTTGTCAGCTTGTAATATGATTATTTGGTCGTCGTTTTGTAGGTTTTTAATTGCTCGTAGTTCTTCGTAGTTTAGGGTGACAGGTTGTTTGTGGCAGAGGTTATTTGTGATTTTGTGACGAATGTCTTCTTGATGAATAGACCTGTCACCCTAAACTACTAAGAGCTACGAGCAATTAAAAACTACGAATCATAAAGCTGACAAAGGACGCAAAACAGTTATCATCAGACAGAATACATCGACAAAACAAAACCCTACAGACACCACCACCACGGCTCCACACAATCCCAGCAACACCACCAAAAGAAACTGACTAAAAGACAAAAGAACTAAACGAAAACGACTACAGAAGAATCGACCGAATGACGCATCCACCGCATCGGACAAAACCCTTCGACCTATCATCGCTTTCACCACGTATAATCTTTCAAATATCTTTATAACATTCTGTATCCATTGGTCAAAGTTCACCTACATCGAAATGCCTTCCTCGCCATTAAAACATTAAACTATGACCGAACAAATCATGATATCCTACGACATCACTCTTCACATCCATACCACTGAACAATGCCAAACGAACTACTCACAAACGACAAAATTGGCAAGCTGCAACACAACTAGACAAAATGACATCTGACTTACTCAACCTTGTCTCTCACTGAATTCACCTTCAAACACATACTACAGTAAAATTTCAGGCACATCAATGGGATCACCACTATCCACCTTACTCGCAGAAGCTGTCATGCAACACTTCCAAACACAATCAGTAACAAACAACACAAACATCAGTTTATGGAAAAGATATGTCGACGACATCTTTGACATAGTCAAAAAAGACAAAACTGAACAAATCCTACACACCATAAACAATACCACAAAGAACATTACCTTTACTAAAGGCGAAGAACACGACAAACAACTTACCTTCCTCGACATCCTATTATCCAGAACAGATGACGGTACACTAAACACACAACTATACCGCAAAACCGCCCACACAGACAAAATACTCGACTTCAACAGCTATCATCCAACACAACACAAAATAAGCTGCATTCGAACACTTTTCAACAGGATAAAGACTCATTGTAATACAGAAGAAGCCAAAAAAACAGAACGCAACTACTTATACTCCACATTTATTAAAAACAATTACCTAAAACTATATATAATACAAAACAAAACACAAACCGACAAAAGAAACAAAAAACAGGACGAAAAAGTAAAAATCGGCACATTACCATACATAAACGGAACATCAGAAATGACTGCCAGACTTCTTCGACCATTTAATATAACGTCGCCCACAAACCTACACAAAAACTCAAATCATGTTTCACCAAACATAAAGATGAAACAACAATTCATGATACAACTGACGCGATCTACTTGATACCATGTAAAGACTGTTCAAAGCAATACATAGGACAAACATCTAATTTGAAACAAAACAGGACGAATCCGAACTCATACCGGCAGACAGAACACACTCGACTGGACAGAAATTACTGACGCGCACAGACTCGCACGCGAATTTAAAGAACTTGGTACAAAACGCACGCAATAAACAGACATATCGACATAATCATATACTCACTACAAAAAGGACAAAAACTACAAACAACACCAAAACTAAAACACTACACTCTAATTATATTAACACCAACCATATTAACAACACACCAAAACCCATGGCAACGCATTTCATCCATTAATCCACCCACTAATCCAATTAGACGCTCTAAACGTCTCCAAGCTAAAAACACGTGTAAATAAATATCCTCATTCTGATGAAGGCTCGAAGCAACGAGTCGAAAGCTCAATAAAAATCATTTAAAAATCCGGAGAAACGTTTATCTTTTATATATTCAATGCCTGGATTACAAATTTTCAAACTTATAAAATCGACATATGGGATAGATATTCTCAGAAGAACAAGAAAATGGGAATTATTCGCACGTAAAGAGTCATCAACATTGGAGCAGCTTCACTTCCTACACAAATGCAAACAACAATGAATCCTACTGAACAGCATCAACTATCGACCACCATTAAAACAACCCACGCTCAACAAATTGCACAATCAAACGGCCGCCGTATGTTAAACGTCCTCATATCAGATGCCCACAACCGCTTACGAATCTACCGTCATAAACTACAAGAACATCGAGAAACCGTAACAGCATACACGACACAATCAGACGCCAAATCCATTAATGAAGCCATCAAAAAAGCAACATCCGCATATCGAACAAAACGACACCACGAACTTCATCGAAAATTACAAGAATCCAGATCTTACAAACAACTCCATCCCAACACAAACGAATTTGTCACAAACATCTCGAACAAACCACTAACCGAACAGCAAACTAAAATTTTAAACAAAGGATTAAATTACAACTTTAAAGACGCGAACAAACTTGACTACGTTGCCGACCTGGAATCCGCTTTAAAGTACACCAACTTAACAGACCAAACGAAAGAAGACATTCGTCACAAAATCACAAATAACCTCTGCCACAAACCAACTGTCACCCTAAACTACGAAGAACTACGAGCAATTAAAAACCTACAAAACGACGACCAAATAATCATATTACCAGCTGACAAAGGACGCAAAACAGTTATCATGGACAGATCAGAATACATCGACAAAGCCAAAACCCTCCTACAAGACACCACCATCTACGAACTTCTCCACACAGACCCCAGCAAAACGACCACCAACCGCATCAACCAGAAACTGAAACATTTAAAAGACAAAAAGAAACTAAACGAAAACGACTACAGAAGAATCCGACACAATGACGCATCCACCGCCAAATTCTACGGACTACCAAAAATCCATAAAGAAAACAACCCACTTCGACCTATCGTATCGCTTCCAGGATCACCTACGTATGAACTTTCAAAATATCTTTATAACATTCTGTATCCATTAGTCAAAAATTCACCTCACACCATCAGAAATGCCACCACCTTCCTCGCCAGTATTGAAAACATTAAACTAAGACCAGACGAAATCAGGATATCCTACGACGTGACATCACTCTTCACATCCATACCACTAGACATTGCCAAACAAATTACAAATGAACTACTCACAAACGACAAAACTTGGCAAGCACAACACAACTAGACAAAAATGACATCCTAGACTTACTCAACCTTTGCATCTCCACTGAATTCACCTTTCAAAACACATACTACAGACAAATTTCAGGCACACCAATGGGATCACCACTATCCACCTTCCTCGCAGAAGCTGTCATGCAACACCTCGAAACACAATCAGTCACAAACAACACAAACATCAGACTATGGAAAAGATATGTCGACGACATCTTTGCCATAGTCAAGAAAAACAAAACTGAACAAATCCTACACACCATAAACAATACCACAAAGAACATTACCTTTACTAAAGACGAAGAACACGACAAACACCTTACCTTTCTCGACATCCTAATAACCAGAACAGATGACGGTACACTTAACACACAAGTATACCGCAAAACCACCCACACAGACCAAATACTCGATTTCAACAGCAATCATCCAACACAACACAAAATAAGCTGCATTCAAACACTTTTCAACAGGATAAACACTAATTGTAATACGGAAGAAGCCAAAAAAACAGAACGCAACTACTTATACTCCACATTTATTAAAAACAACTACCCTAGAAACTTCATAAACAAAACTATATACAAAATACAAAACAAAACACAAACCGACAAAAGCAACAAAAAACCGGACGAAACAGTAAAAATGGTCACATTACCATACATAAACGGAACATCAGAAATGACTGCCAGACTTCTTCGACCATTTAACATTAACGTCGCCCACAAACCTACACAAAAACGCAAATCATGTTTCACCAAACATAAAGACAAAACAACAATTCATCATACAACTGACGCGATCTACATGATACCATGTAAAGACTGTTCAAAACAATACATAGGACAAACATCTAAGAAAATTGAAACAAGACTCACAGAACACAAAAACGCCATAAAACGGAGAGATCCGAACTCACTACCGGCAGAACATACCCACAGAAACAACCACACATTCGACTGGACAGAAACTAAAGTACTCGGACGCGCACAGACTAAACACGCACGCAAATTTAAAGAAGCTTGGTACAGTGAAGACAACGACACAATAAACAGACATATCGACATACCCATCATATACTCACAACTAAAGAAAAAGGACAAAAAAACTACAAACAACACCAAAACTAAAACACTACACTCTAATTATATTAACACCAACCATATTAACAACACACCAAAACCCATGGCAACGCATTTCACCCCATACAATCACATTAATCCACCCACTAATCCAATTAGACGCTCTAAACGTCTCAAGCTAAAACACGTGTAAATAAATATCCTCATTCTGATGAAGGCTCGAAGCAACGAGTCGAAGCTCAAAAAATCATTTAAAATCCGGAGAAACGATTAGCTTTTATATATATATATATATATATATATATATATATATATATATATATACAAAGTGTATATACAATGTGCCCTCCGGCTATCACCGTATTAAAACGGTGACTCGTGCATGGGACAGGACGTACGGTTACACATTGTATGGATAGTATTGTAAAGTCACCACAGTGCTCAAACCTATAAAGGTGAGCTTTGCATATCGCGAACACGGTGAACGTCTCCATTTGAGACTCTCTACACAATACGACAGTGCTCAAACTACGCACGCGCAGTGAGCGTAATATACAAAGTGTATATACAATGTGCCCTCCCGGCTATCACCGTATTAAAACGGTGACTCCTGCACTTGGGACACAGGACGTACGGTTCTAGTATATATATATTGTATGGATTGTATTGTAGATTCACCGACAGTGCTCAAACTACGCACGCGCAGTGAGCGTAATATACAAAGTGTATATACAATGTGCCCTCCCGGCTATCAGCATATTAAAATGGTGACTCCTGCACTTGGGACACAGGTCGTACGGTTCTAGTATATATATATACTAGAACCGTACAAATACTATATATATATATATATATATATATATATATGTAGTGGTGTTGAAAAATACACAAAACTACAATTTCATCCCGACAAGCCTGTTTCGTGATTGCTCACTCGTCAGGGGATTTAATGAATAAAATACTTAAATGCTTAAAATATATATACAAGATGATGACGGAAGTTAGTGTATTAATCAAGGTGTATAATTTCAAGTTAGATGACGGAAGTTAGAGTATTAATTACGGTGTATGGTTACAAATTACATAGGAGTGTTTTGGATCTATGGCGACAAGAGGAAACAAGTTCGTTGCGTTTATTGAGGGATGATTTGGATGGTTGGTAGAGGATGAAGAATTTTTCTTTGAGGCAAAGGTTGGATATTTTACTGGTGCTGTTGTATGGTTTGCTGTGTGTAATGATGTTCCATGAGATGTCGTGGTCGATATTGCTGTCTTTAAGGGTCCAAATGTGTTTACTGAGCTCGGTCGAGTTTCGTAGTTTTTTGTGGCGGAAAGAGGTCTAGTCTATGTCGAGTCTTAAATTCGTTTTCTTTAAGTCCAATGTACGTCTCAGTTGTGTTATTGTCTTTGCGTTTTACAGTAGCTTGGTAAACAACGGATGACTGCAGGCAATTTCCGTTAAGTAGGCAGTTTTGTTTTTGTCGGCAGTTGCATGTTTTAGTAAGTGTCTTTTTGTTCGCGGTGTTGTGGTTAGTTTTGTCTGATGTTCTCAGTATATGTTTGTTATGGTTGTTGATTATTTGTTCGATATTGTTCATGCAACTGTAGCTGAGTTTGATGGTGTTACGGTTGAATATTTTCCTGAGTTTTTGGTCTATGGGGAAGTGTTTGTCGATTAATGAAAGGAATTTGTGGCCAATGTTCGTGTAGACGTTTTTGCTGAATGGAGGGTTGTACCAAAGTATATTTTGTCGAAGTCTGTTTTTCCGTTTGGTAGTAGCGTCTCAGTCGAATTTTAGTGTGTATCGGTATCAGTTTTCGTCGAGTGCTTTTTGGTATGGTGCAGTTATTTGGTCAAATGATGCTTTGTCGGATGATAGTGAAGAAAGACGTTTGTTGATGGCGTCGGGTATGTTCTTCGTTATGGTTGGTGGATGGTTGCTTTCGCTGTGGACGTATTGCAGAGAAGAGTTGGGTTTTGTGTAAGGGCGATATGAAAAATTGTTAAGGTTGAAGGTGATGTCAAGAAAGTTGATGATTTTTTTGTTTGCTTCAATAGTTATGCGTAGTCCATTGTTGTTGAATATCCGGCATATTTCCTTTTTAATGTTCTCTGTTTCTCGTGTTGTGGTGTTTGAAATGGCAAGTCCGTCGTCTCGATAAAGTCCTATGTCTGTTGTGATGTTTTGTAGTTGAGAAAGGAGGTAGCTTCCTACGAGTTCGCATGTCTCAGCTCAGTCGAAGCTACCCATTGTGACGTCGAATGTAGAGTTATATTTCTTTTTCCAGGGTTGTTTGTTGTGTATAAGGAATGAATTCTTAGCGTGTATAATGATGTTTTTTTCGGCGTTGGTGATGTTGTCGTAGGTTGAGGCAAAATCCAGTGCTTTGTTTAGTAGGTCTTGATTAATTGATGGATAAAAGTCTACGATGTCGAAGGATATGAAGGTGACGTTTTTTTGTGTTTGATAGATTTGAACCACTGGATCACAGATGATGAGTTTTTCCATTGGTTGTATGAGGTTGTTTTTATGATGTTGCTGTTAATTCTGTCCAGTATTTTCTTGCTAATTTTACCAACTTCAGATTTTGTTGGGTTGATAAGTCGGCAGGTTGGTTTATTCGTAAAGTTTGGTTTATGGTCTTTGAGTGTTACGAATGCATTTTTATGGGCAGTGGCTTCTACTCTGTCAGATATACCAAGTCGTGATGTGATATTTTTGTCTTCAGTGTGGATGGCTTTTATTGTGTCGGCGTTTGATTTCTTGTATGATTTTGTGATGTTTTGTTCAAAGAGGTCGTAGTATGCTGGCTTGTCTAGTGGGCATCGAGCACTGTTTTATACGGAAAATCATAAATTATAAACCTCCTATATATATATATATATATAAAATATAAACGTTTCTCCAGATTTTTAAATGATTTTTATTGAGCTTTCGACTCGTTGCTTCGAGCCTTCATCAGAATAACATTAATCACATTAATCCACCCTCTCATCCAATTAGACGCTCTAAACGTCTCCAAGCTAAAAGCACGTGTAAATAAACATTTTTCATTCTGATGAAGGCTCGAAGTAACGAGTCGAAAGCTCAATAAAATCATTTAAAAATCCGGAGAAACGTTTATCTTTTATATATTCAATGCCTGGATTGCAAATTTTCAAACTTATATATACATATATATATATATATATATATATATATATATATATATATATATATATATATATATACAGGGTACTAGTATATATATATATTGCTAGATTTACTGCTAGAATGAGAGCACCCTTGCTAATAGTTTTGGACAACGCAAAACAATTAAAACAACCGAGAAAGCGTTGAAGGGGACTCATAAAAGTAAGGAGGTAAAATCATATATGGAAGGTAATCGGTTGATATGGAAGTTTAAAATTCACCCTGGTGGGTGAATTTTTTAAAAGAATGATATCATTGGTGAAAGTTTGTCTGAGGAAGGTGTTGAGTATCGCTAAATTAAACAAGGAAGATTTGCTAACAACATTAGTTGAGGTACAAGGTAGTTTTAACTCTAGACCATTGACTTATGTACATAAAGATGATGTACTGACTCCTGCAAATGTTATGTTTGGAAGAAGATTAACATCTATTTTAGACAAAGGAATTCTACTTACTATTAATGACGAAGATTCAGGAGAGGTCAAGCATAAGTTTAGGTATGTATTGAGATTAAGAAAGCATTTTTTGTGCAGGTGGAGCAAGGAATACTTAACAAGTTTAAGAGAGTGTCATAAGGTTCGCAAAGTAAATGGTAGTGTGGGTCCGAAAGTAGGTGATGTAGTTCTTGTGTTTGAGGAAAGTTTGAAAAGAGGATTTTGGAAAATAGCGAGAATCGAGGGATTGATCATAGGAAAAGAAAATATAGTCAGAGGAGCGGAAATCAAAATCGTTAGCAATGGAAGGCCACTGCACATAAGCAGGCCTCTTCAGAAACTGTATCCACTAGAGATGGATGCAAAGGAGAGTAAAGACAGATGTGTAAAAATAGAGTAACAACAAAGTAGTGACAGAGGTAAAGTTTCAAAAAAGTGTAGCAGTGTAGAAAGTCAAAGGAGACCTAGAAGTGCAGCAGCTGTGGATGTATGTTGACGATTAAAAGTTTTGTTCAACCCTAAACGCTCAAAAAGGGGGAATGTGCCGGAACTTGTGTAAATAAGTACTAGATAATTTTCATTTGATACTAGGAACTTATGGAAGAACGGAAATAGAAACTTATGTTAATACTTTTTTAGTTATGACACGTTGAAAGTCAGGGTGCTTCTTTCACTGGCTGTGAATGTAAAATCATGAAATTTTTAAGATTATCTGTGATGCTGCAAAGTTATATTGAGTAAAATTGAGAATTTTGTCAACTGCGCGTACGGTAGGATAGTATAGAGTCCCAAAAAGGAATCGACAGACGCATAAATGCTTTGTAATAACGCGGAAAGGAGATAATTGCTACACAAATAAATAAACCATATCTTTTAATTTATGAACTGGGTTTTAATACTTCAATTTTTAAAGAATTTAACGGCCCTCAAAACTAATAATAATTTCTCTTTTATAAACAACACACATTTTGTATATTTTAATAAGTATAACAAACTCATATCTTAAATATCTAAAGCACAGGTGACATATTTTCATATTGACAGCAGAGAAATTTGATTCATAGAGCACATTCAAGTGGGCATACATAAAAATAAAGAATTTTTGAGTATTTAACATTGACTACTTCCTAACTTTTCCATGCAAAAAAAGTGGTTTTTATATCCGCGACTTTACCCGTGACAGTTAGATACACTCAAAGTATACTATCCCGACATGTATAACCTACTCATAAATTTTACAAGCATTTAATCAAAGCCTTTCAGACAATCCGATTTTTCTTCTTTTTGTGGGAAAAAGTCCGTATTTTATTCTTTTTGCCCGCAATCCATATATAATTATATGAATAGTTAAAACTACTGCGTCAAAGCGCAACACGCATGTAACACGCATGTAACTTGGATAATCAACATGGTTATATGACAATAGAAATGGAATTGCCTTCGAGGGTTGTCGTTTTGAAGAAATTGAATTTAGTTTGGCGTTTCACATTTATATTTTATGATTTGCATTGTCCTGAACTAAATTTTATGTTTTTCATAAAATTTTGTCGATGAAAAAAGGCATATTCATGTTGTACACTCATATAATAACATACCATTGATCAATAAACGTCCCTTGGTTGTATTTAAAGTATTAAAACGTTGCAATACATCACTTACCGCAAGAAGGGAATCTTGAAGTTAATCTTAGTCTTAATCTTAATCAAGATGGGTAGTTAACACCTGAACCGCAAACCACATAGCCATGATAACGTGACTTTTTGCGTTTACTGTTGATGGAAAATAGCACCTCTCTATTATTAGCTTTTTAGTTAAGACAATGTGCGATTTTCTAGCAACACATTCAACACTATAGTGCTTAGTTGTCACTTATAATTTTGCATTGGCGGGAATACATGCTGATGACCATCTGATAAATACATTAACATGTGTACCACGCCACAGAGTTTTAAAACCCTAACCTATAGTGTTCATTCGAGGTCCTTTTGCTCCAATAGGATATCTTGCTGATGTTGGTCATTTTCTCTCCAATCTCACATTTATGTTGCGATAAATTAATTGTGGTTACACGATTTGTCTCCCAAAATTTACTTAACTTCTACTATTGACGCCGTGTTGAAAAGCCTATTCAGCTATATTATTTAAAGTGCTACCGAAGTGAAATTTTGGATATCGATTTTCCTATACTCAAGTAGTTCAATCTTTCCTGATCACTTTGGTACAATTTTATTGAAAATTGAAGAAAGGGATTATTAATAAATTCTTGCTTAAGTTTTCGTTATGCGTGTTAATTTTAATCGTGCAATATTATACGAATGAAACGTAATTAAAGTCGAAGTAAGTACAGTTTAATTTTCAATTTGATTTTGTAAGGAAAGGTTAAAATCTTGCCATGGATCATTTTCCGATCTTTATTTTTATGTTGTATTTGATGATGCTTCGTAATTTTGTTATGTTAAATCAAAATAAATAAGTGACAAATATACATTTACAGCATTAAAATTGTTAAAACCTTTTCATTAAAGTTATTTGCCACAAATTTGTCACAATGTAAATTTGCCTGTCATCTGTCACATAATAGGCCCGTGTGAAGAATTCAGTGGGTGAGATTGTAAGTGCTTTGTAATGTGATACAACGATTTTCTGAAATTGCATATCGTATTGAGAATTACTCATGCATCACATTAAAAACAACAATTTTACACCGAGAATAGGCAAAAGCACCTAGCTATTTTTTTAAAAGTATAAAAGAGACAACAATGTTAATATCAGGTTTTGTTATTTTTTCACTTCACTTAAGGCTTCACTTGTTGAATATTACTCATAAACTAAAAATGCATTTAATGTGTAGTTGATGATTGACCTATCTTCGTATCAGGGCCTCTCCACATTTAATCCCATGTTAATCAACAGTAGTATGAATTAAAATGTGATAAATTGAGTTAACATTTGTCATTTTCAGAATCATCATCGTGATAATCGTGTAAAATATTATCATAATCTTCCTCATGATAAAACTCATCAATTTGACACACACATCAAAATTTTCTTTACTTTCAAAGTCCATTATACTCATAAATCTGCACTAGCCCTTCTAGAATTAGCTTTGGCAGCCTCAAAGACGAATGACTTAATATTTATTCTATGAAATATTTTTCTTACAAAGATTGATGGAATTTTACGTCGGACTTCAGATATTCCATTACAATTAACTTTATTATATATCTTGATTAAATGTACGTTAAACAGTTTGAATATCACCAACATAATTCAAAGATAGTATTACTCTATTTTAAATGGTTTTAAAATTTTATTATAAATTGAAATTAAAGAAGGAACTTACAGTTTACGACAGACTTGTCTAATTTACTTTGTAAGTCTGAAAACACCAGCTATTATTAGCATTTATTAAAATAAAATGTCACATAGTTTAGTTTTTTCTTTATGCTCACTTGAATTATTTGCTTCCAATTAGAACAGAAAGCACATGAATTGAGACAGTTTCCCATTTTGTAATTGCTGTTAACTTCACTTCAATGGATCTTTTGCCAATTGTTTGATGAAGAGGAAGAAGGTAATCGTTCAGACGTAAAGAGTATAACTCAGTTATTGCTCTTTGTGGAGAAAACCATATCCCGGCTTCTTTTTCGTCAACTACCACGTTTGCCTTTTGATTTGGTATTATTGAGTGATATTCTCGACGAAGAACGACACCAATGTTGCTTTCAGAGATAAGAAATGTATGATCCACAGTCTGTCCGGGCTCCAAAGACACAACTGTTTTGTTTGAAAGTTCACCAGCTTGGTTTTCGTACATACTTTGAATGTTGAAATATTTAACTCTTGCAGGAATAATTTTTAATCTGGGAGACAAACCATTTTCGAAACTATAATAATTCACTTTGTCAGTGTACAAACCACCAGAGCCTTTGCTACCATAGTACAATACAACAGTATAAAGGGAATCTGGTAAAATATTTTGGTTGAATGACGATGATGTCTTTAGAAACTTTCGATAGTTATTCGATTTTTTGTCAAAGTGAGACTCTAAGTAAATTCGAATACCATTAATAAACAAGATTGGATCCAATGTGTTTTGTCGAAAGCATTTAATCATTCGCATCTCTTTTGTTTTGTAAAAGGAAGGAATGCCATTAAATGGTCCGGTGATGTTTTTAGTTCTAAAAAAGTCGTGACAATAGTGAAAGAAGTCTTCCAATCCAGTTCCAGGAAATATTGGAGCAGTTGCATTGTTTGTTTCAATATTTATATCCAATTCTTGCGCTTGTGAATTTTTTTTACTCCTCCAAAAAAAGTTGACAGCCACAACATGACCCCATTCATTTTGCAAATGAAAAATATCTTTATTGTGTTTTAAATCAAAACCTTGTTGAGTCAATTGAGCACTAAAGTAGCCAGTTAGTCGGGGGTGATATATTTTATAATCTAAAAGCTTTGTTGAAAACTGTGAACAAATAAGAGCAGATTTAAATCCATTTGGTATACTAACAGTGATTTTACCTGACTTCCAAAAGGGCATTTCATAGAAGAGATATGCCGTCCAGTCGAATGGCTTTAGTTTCGATGCAGCGTATCCTGTCAAGTCACAGTTCATTTTTCTTAGTCCTGTTGTCAAACTTTCTATTTCACGAATGAAGTCAAGGCCAACATTAAATATTCCTCCCAATGGAATATCTTTTACCTGTGGTTTTTTACCATCCCATTGCATTGATATAAGAACGCTCCTCCAATTTTCTGAGATGGTTGCTTCTCCTTTGATTAAATCATACGGTCGAACACGCATTGATTGAATTACTTTAGCTGCTTCATTACTCGAGCTCTCAAACAAAACTACTTTATCATTCTGTTTTACAATATGACATACCATTGAACAGCTTGAACCCATACCTGGCGCATATTTTTCGGGTTCAGAAGCCATAATGGATAAAATGGATGTCATTTTATTCAAGTGCTTGCGTTTTAATGAGTGAATATCTTGGGTAACATAATCTTTAAAATGTGTGTTTATTTTTGCTCCGTGTTCAAATTTGTTTACAGTTTCTCCAAAATATACCTTAACGTTGCATGCTGTCTTTGTATCATGGCACACTTTTTATTGATTCCATACATCATCGCTTTTAAACTGTTCACTGCCCGGCCACCTGGTAATGATGCGAAAACTTTTTGCATAGGCAATTGGGTGCGTTAATTGAAAACCAGCCTTGTTATTTTGGTCATCAAATCGAAAGAACGTCTTTGGAAAAGGATAGGCAAAATTTTTCTTCCAAACGGTCGGTACTGTAATTAATTCTTCTCCGTCAACCTTTAAAAAAAATTTTTGAAAATCATTACATAAGTTTTGTAAATATATTTAGAGTACTGTAATTATTTACACTTATTTGTTGAAACGAAAAAAAAATGAGCATGTCGTGCCAGAAAAGTATTCGTACATTGACCATAAAATCTTTCAGTTCAATATGCTATTCTGATAAGTAAGAGAATTATGAAAAAACGTTACTTCAGGCATAGTAGTGCACTATGATTGGGTCAGAAACATATAGTCATCCGAAAAAGTTTTGTTTTGGACAGGAGATACAATATGCGCGTAGTTTTAAATTTGATTTTAATAGTAAAGATTTTAAGAGTAAAGCCAGGTAGAAATAGCAGTCAAGAAAAAAAACTCGAAACATGAGTTTAATTATCCAGAAGGCACAATTACAAACGATGTTTTTTTTTACTCACGAAAACTAGAAAAGTGCAGGCACGAAACCGTAAAAACAGCGAGGAGAAGAAAAGTGGAAAGTTTTTTCTTTTTTTAAAAAAATGCCAAATAAGAAACTTTTTATCAACCTCTTTTTATGTGTTATCGCAGTACAAACATCTTTCTTAGTTGAAAGAAACCAGCATGGAAGACTACATTTATTATACTTTTTCGCTTATTAACAAAAGAGACTTGTCAATGTGAAACATATTGATGAATAATATTTGACATAATAATTCAATTCTATTATTTTTAAAAACACGGCGTCGTTGATATTCGTTTAAAAGAAACTGAAATATGTCTTACTGAAGACAACTCGTCAAAAATAGAATATATTGATTTTGTCCTTATCAAGGCACATTTGACTTCCATGTATAATGTCGTTTCTCAAAAATTAAAGCATCGACTAAAGGATTGGTATTATGGTTAATTATACAAATAATAAAATTACGTAAGAGATTTAAGAGGAAAATAAACGTGGCAATGCAAGCTTTAAATTGCTAATTATCAGACTATATAGATAAAAGTGTATAGTCACCGACAATGACTTCATTAATAAGGCTATATTAAAGTTTGACAGCTTATTTTCATTTTGATATTTTTTTGTGACAAAACAAATCATACGTATCTATAGAAATAATCTTAATTTTTTTTAAATATATAAATTTAATTTATCAATAGATGAAGAAGAAAAATTTCGAATTTTGAAAGTTTTAGGGGATGCTTTTAAGTTATTTTTAAAGAAATTAAATATAGACTTCCACGTTTAATCAAAGTTTTTTGCTCTTTTTCTAAGGCATGTTTTGAAGGGAAACTCACACCCTAATTTAAAGTAGCTCTATGAATTTTTGGGCTTTTTACAAATCAAAATTCGCTATCATGCTGCTGCAGAATCTAAGTGCATTTAATCACAAAGGTGTAAAGCTTAAAATTCTGATATGAAAGATATATGTTAAAGAAAGAGAAAAATCTTAGATGTGCCAAATGGTCAAAACACAAAAAAATGTTGTTGCACCAGGATGTAGTGTATGTGCACAGCTTCCGATGGAGAAAAGGAAACTGTCAAATAAAATGAAGAAATAAAAGGGATAGTGAAAAAGCAAGGTGAAAGTGCAAAGTTCTACCGTATAAACGTAAATGTTTATGCAAGTAGAGTTGACAGGTTTTTAGACTATTCCAATTTACCATTCCAAATTGAATCTTTTTTGTACTTTTAGTTAAACATCTACCTTCAAAGCTAAAGAATCATAAAGCTGTTTCAAAGAGCCCTGTCAGAAAAAACTTGGATGACACATGCAAATTTTGTGTATTCGACTATGACGCTGATAGCGTTATATTTGGAATGGATTATATTCTTCTATTAATAAAATCACATCCCAAAAATGAAACTGAAACTAAAACAAAAACAGAAACAGAAACAGAAACAGAAACCATCGGGAACAAACGCTCAACTGATATACGGTTAGTTAACATACGGTTAGACTACACAGCCACTGAATGTTGTCCTAATTTAAGTATTTTCGCAATTATAAAAAAATTCTGTGGTTATTTGTAGTGGCTTATTAAAAGTGATTCTTGGATTACGTATGCTACTGAAAATTCTAGTGATTTATTTGATATGTTTTACCCAATATATACTTGTAAATGTGCCAAATGGTCAAAACACAAAAAAATGTTGTTGTACCAGGATGTAGTGTATGTGCACACCTTCCGAGAGAGAAAAGGAAACTGTCAAAGAAAGTAAAGAACTAAAAGGGGTAGTGAAAAATAAAGGTGAAAGTGCTAAGTTCTACCGTATAAACGTAAATATTTATGCAAGTACAGTTGACAGGTTTTTTGGCTATTCTCATTTACCATTCCAAATTGAATCTTTTTGTACTTTTAGTTGAAAATCTACAGTCAAAGCTAAAGAATATTAAAGCTGTTTCAAAGAGCCCTGTAAGACAAAACTTGATGATACATGCAAATTTGGTGTATTCGACTATGACGATGATATCATTACATTTGGAATGGATTTTTATTCTTCTATTAAAAAAAGCACATCTCAAAATGAAACTGAAACTGAAACAAAAACAGAAACAGAAACTGAAACTATCGGGAACCAACACTCAACTGATATACGGCTAATTAACATACGGTTAGACTATACAACTACTGAATGTTGTTCTAATTTAAGTATTTAGCAATTATTTAAAAATTAAGTGGTTATTTGTAGTGGCTTATTAAAAGTGATTCTTGGAGTACGTTTGCTACTGAAAATTCTTGTGATTTATTTGATAATTTTTACACAATATATACTTGTGAATATGCTAAATTACTACATCTCATAGATTGCGTTTGGCTGGTAGAGCAGAACCGAAATATTTCGTTTTTATTTGACAATTGTTGATGTTTGTAAAAATTTGTCATACATGGAAGCATGATTACACAGAAATGGAAATTAAACATCACATAATATTAATATAGTAAAAATGAAGAGTCCCTCTTGAAATCATACAAAAACAATGGTATAGTCAACATTATCTTCCAGTTTTATTGATCTGAGCTGGTAACTTTTTGCTTTACTTTTCTACTTTGCTCAGTTAAGGATAGACAGGGAAAGCACTGAAAATGTTTATTTAATCGGGGTTAAAATGCATTGGTTCAAAAAAGCTGCTAAAAATATCAACAGGTATATATAATTTGATGAAAAATTTAGCAAAACTTAATAATTAAAAACTTTACCAAAAAATTTGAAATCCTCAGATTTATAATTATCTTAAGTCAGTTTTTAAACGTAATTTGTATATCTGTTTGAGAAATTTGTAAAGCACTTTTTAAAATCACATAAGAAAAAGCATTTAAAGATTTGTGTAATGCAATGATGCCATGCCTAAACAATTTTTATTCGAGTGCATGTCATTCAACATGGAAATGGCTTAGTCATCTGGGCTAAATTTAAAGCATTCATAAGCCAAGTAGTGAGGGAACACGATAACCTCAATGATCCTCTGTTTGACAAATGCGCACATTAAGATATCGGTTACGAAAAATGGTTAAAAAAAGTTTTTTAGTAAGGTTTTAATACATATCTTTAGCTAAAGATGTACTTATACTTTGCAAATACATATGACAAAGTTAACATTCTGCTTCATATACTGTAAAATGCATCAACCAGATTAATTATAAAAATAGCGTCACTGCACCTTTTTTTGTAGTTTAGTTTAATATGCCATTTGTTTAGTAAGCAGACACAGCTACATAACCGTCTTTGCAAAGAGATGTCAAAAAAATCGCTAGTGGATGGAATTAAGTAAGATTCTCCTCTAGACCAATGTAATTATCTAAAGGGGTTTCTTTCAGATCCAGAGAGAAAAAATTTTCATCTTAATAATTTCGTCATATATACGCAATAATTTCCTTGTTTTATAAATACCAATGTAACCAAGAATAAACAAACTAGAATCTACATATGACACTCTAGAAAACATTGAAAAAACGAAATCTTTGGAGAACATCACAGCATCTAAACAGAGACATCAAGACTATCGGGATAGCCGTGTTTACTGTTGAGTAAACATGTTTTAGCCTACGTGTACATATCTAATGTCATTTGTTATTTGTGACTAATTCTATTAAACTCAGTTACAATTTATCGTGAATTGTAAATTGTTTGCCGAAACAAGGGAGGCAAGCTCCAACAGAGTAAATGCAAAAATATTTTTCCGACTTATATTAACGGCGGCGAATTTTTAAATGAATATGCAAAGGAAAACAAACAAACAAAGACAACAACAAAAGAAGAAATTTTTTGCACATTTGAGAATGGCGGTGCTGTGGTGCAGGATGTAAGAATAAAGACTAAAATATGTCAAGTGCCTTAATTAATTGCAGTTTGGACATTTAAAGCCTTCTGCGTAGCTCTATATATAAAATATATAAATGCTTACTAAAATGTTTTCTCCTCCTTCTTAAAGATGATGTTAAAGAAATAATTCAAAAAATTTGAATGCATCTGAATATCAATACACCACTTTGTTAATATGAAAAACGTGTAGTATTTTCAAATTTTACGTGGGGCATACTGTAAACATAGCGTACATTTTAACGGCTCTATCTTATGTTCTTACACAGCGTTGACTCTTTTGACTTAAAAAATTCGACTATTAGTGTGTTTACTTTGCAGTTTTATGATATAAATATGATTTAAGATCTTTGTAAAAAAACAGTGGGGCTCTTAGTGATATGTGTAGTTTCTATAGTCAATTATATTCGACTCAACTGGTCTTTGTCAAATTACTGTAGGTTAATCATTCTTAAAGAGCAAGAGAAAATCCACTGAAGCCGTTGTTCTTAGCTAAAAAAGAGTAGGTCTAGCCCACCGGAATTGTATAGCTGGTTTCAGTGAAGCCTGTTGACAAATTGAAGCTATAATGTTTGCCACTGAATCAGCAGTCAAATCGTATAAATGTATAACATATACACAGCAAGAGAACAAATGGCTTGTACCAGGGCATGTAAGTAGCATACCTTATTTGACATTAAACCAAGTTGACTTCACATCACTAAAAAAAGTACTCAAAAATTTGTAAGCCTAGTGCATTTGTTCATACACCTAAAAAGCAAAATTTTTTTGTCCACGTATTGATGAAGTCAATTCTTTCTTTAATGCAAATAAGACATTAAACCAGTTTTTATTTGTTATTCCAAAGTTTAAAGAACCATATACTCCCAAGGAGGTAAAAAACCACTTTCATTCATTTATCAAGAAAAGAATTTGGAATTTGACTATTTGGAACTGCTTGAGGAATGTCTATCAAAGCGAAATCATATAACAATCCCAATCTAAAGTTTAGATTAATCACAGAGCTGGTCGTGTCACAGCATCGACGCTAAAAGCAGTCTGCCACTCAAATTATGCCACACCATCAAAAAACTTAGTGAAAGTAATATGTTATGCAAAAGCACATAAATTTTCAACAGCAAACACTAGGTACTGCAACCGTATTAATAATTGCCATTACTGATCATCCTGGGCAAAATAGTATACGGTTGTGGTTCATTTTCTGCACTCATAAGTGGTGATGCTCCTATGAGCTAACAACCAGGGAAGTATACCAAACTAAAATGTGTAGAACGCATAATAATTTTAGTGTTGAAGACGGTGAAGACATGTGCTTTATTAATGACCAAAATTGGAGCCTCTCCAGATGCAGTTGTTGAGTACTTTGTTGTGGTAAAGGTGTGTGTCAACTTAAATGTCCTTATTGCTACAAAGATCAAATATTAGAAAATGCAGTTGATCAGAAACTAGTTGTTGGTGACAATTGATGGTCAAGCAAAACTGGATACAAGTCATTTTTCTTATTACAAAGTACAAGCTCAATATTCTATATGCGATGTAGACTATTGCGATTTTGTGGTCTATATAGAGAAAGATATTCATATTCTACGTATACTGACAGACTACAATTTCTGGAAAAGGCTAACGAACTGGCCTCAAAGTTTTTAACATTGCCATTCTCCCTGAACTGGTAGGGAAATGGTTACAAGGCCAGTAGCTATAGAAGCTAGCATACTTGGAGAAAAGGCGCAAACACTAAATCGGAATGATATTGTTTGTTACTGCCAGAGAAATTTGTCAGTATCAACATTAATTGCCTGTGAAAATACTTCATGCACAATCTCGTGGTTTTATATCAGCTGTTTGAAACTTGATAAAGTACCGAAAGGAAAATGGCATTTTCAAACTTGTTGGTGAACACCGCAAAAACCTCAACACACACCAAGAAGCAATGCAATAAAATAATTTAATTGAATTACTTATGTTTTCAGTACAACAATATAAATTTTATAGAGATAAAAAAAATGCTAATTCTATTTAAAAGGAACTGTGTTTCGTGATAAATTTGTAAGTGCACCAGGCGCCAAGGAAATTTTATTAATTTGTGCTTCCGCTTCCTTTTTTTTACAATAAGATGGTTTACATTCATGTAAAATTTTGCAAAATTACATACTTGCGTCTTACAAGTCCTATTACACGCTCTACGTGGATCATACGGTTTGCAATTTTCCTATTTTCCTCAACTTGTGCAGCACAAAGCTGTGCTATTTCAAGAGTAAAAGCTGGTATTTGAATTGATGTTTGCTTTAATCCAACACTTGTTTTTATATCAAATTCCCAGTCGGCCAGTACAATGTGACCAAGTAGTACGTTTTTCAAAATCCACTGTTTTCCGTTGTATGTTTGTCTCAAATTTTACCATCCAACGCCCATGAAATAATTGATACTACACCTTGCGGAGTAATACTGATGAAAACTTGACACTATTGTGGTGTTTGTAGCTTGAGCATGTTACTGCTCTTGCTGAGAGGGATGATGGTCTATTTAAAAAAACCCTAAGCAGTCGATTATTGCTACTACACGTTTGCCAAAGTTCTGTGTTAAGGAATTGGGCATAATATTTTGTAGAACCTCTATTTCAGTGCAAACATTCAAAAACTTCAATGCAGCATTCATTAAATCAATCCTTTTGGTAAAAATTCGTGATGCTGTCGCGCTCGATATTTTGAACCGGTAAGCTAAATCCTCCAAGAAAATATTTGATCGGAATCATATCAAGACCAACAACAATTCATGAAATTTTGTTAGTGCATTTGAACGGTGATATGAAATGAAGGGATCACAAATTTCCCATACCTCCATTAAAGGCGAGAAATTATGGAGAGCAGTGAAAAAGACTGTTCTCTTTGCATCTTATTTCACACTTTTTTTGGAGACTTCAGTGTCTACTAATTTCTTCTTAAGCTCAGATATCTCGACTTTCATAGTGTTTAATGACAGCAAGCCACATTCTTATTCTTTTACTGGATTGTTTTTCAGCTTTCTTGTTGGGATCGTTATTTTTCATAATTTTGGAAATCATCAAGAAGCCTTTATGACTATCTCTAGTAGCATTATTGCGCAAACCATATACTGCGCATAGAGTAGACATACTTGATATTTATCATTTATTATCCAACACGGCGCGCATGTAAAAAATTGCCATTTATAAAGTCACATAAGTATGACCCAAATTGTTAAAGTAAAAAAAAGTAAAGCAAAGAACAAGCCTAAAATGAACATTCATAAATAACAAGTGCTAATGTCTTTATACTGACACTTTATTTATTTTGCGCCTGGAATAAGATTACATTGAAATTTAACATGAAATTATAGAAAAATGTTGTAGTGTTTTTACTTCCGTATTATAACACCAAATGCTATACTTCTGCACAATTAAATCTTCTGCTTTATCGTGTATTCCTTTTAAATGGTACTACACCAGTTTAATGTTATAAAAAATCTTTTTTGCTATCTTCTACAGTGTGTTATATAGAATTCTACACAACATGACATAGAAGGTTTTATAGAATATGATATCAAATAATTATCTGAATATTAATTTAATATTCCATAGAATGTTTCATAGAATAAGTTCCAAAATTTCCTGGAGTCTTCCATAGAATATTCCATGGAATATCAAATAGAATGTGTCAATGTCATATTCTATAGAATATTTTTGTAAGTTAGGATTACAAATTTCAGGAACTCTAAACCCTTGCACTTGTGAAACTCAGGAAATCTCTTCTCTTAGTAATGTCCACAGATGATTTCAAGCAACAGTGATATTCTCCAGGCTTTTGGTTTTTTGAAAGCCTTGATTCTTTTCAAAAGAGAAAGGTCTAGAGATCCGAAAATAATTTACGAAATACAAGCATTACAGGAGAACTGGAATATACTAACTGTATGACAAAAACTTGCATAGGCGAATCACCAATAAATGGTACAAAAATATTACTTAGGAAAAGTAGAAAACCATTTTCGAGAAGTTTTTTGACTGCAGTAAGGACATTATCTAAAGATATCAGTGGTGATTCAATGGTGTTAACCGGTTTTGCATTTTTTATCGACCTCACTTGTTCTAACACAGTTTGCTGGCAATCATGCAAAGTTAGACGATGGCTCACTTCCTCGGGGTAAAAATAGTTCGTAATCATCAAACCTGGCATGTTCTGCATGTATATTTTGGATAATACACAGGAATAGTCTGAGATTATATTTCGAACAATAGGGATTTCACCTGGTGAATTAGTTGAAAAATCAGAATTTTCTTTTGGAGTGCCTCAACCTCTGGAAACACCTTCAAAAGAAGGCTTATCATCTAAATGGCCTGCGTCTGTGTTAAGGCTTATGGTCTGCGGCGTGTATGTATGTTATGATAGCTAGTCGTCGATACATACAATTGTTCAATTTCTATGGCAGATTCAATAAAGTTCATTTTATGAATGAGTTCGCAAGGAACTGTTAGAACTGTTTAGGATGTGCTGCAGTTCAAAAGTTTCTATCTCAGTTAGGTTTTTACGATCACGTGACGTTCTCTCAATGCTTGTGGCATTGTGAATACATTTGTATATGTTTGTGACTCCAGAATTAGTTTAAATTTATTTAAACTTAGCAAGATTCATTTCTAGTGTTCATTCCTGGTTCCATGTCAGGCAGGAGACTCTAATCTTCTCTCAATATTAGAGTTTTTCCTTGATTTTCCAACAAATTAATATATAAACATTGTGATATGCAATTTATATATATAATCCATATTCCCAAAACCGAAAAGAGCCTTAAAAAACAAATTTCATTGGACATATAGAGTATATAGATTCATAAATACATTTTAAAATTTTCCTTATTGGCATTTCTCTAGACCTGCGGTTTTCCTATGATTTGCATTTGAAATTCACTTGTTTATCGCCTTGGTAATCAAAGTGCGTTATTTTGAAACTATACTTATGTAGTGCAACTTAATGTAATAATAAATGAAGTTCACTATGATGGCCCACCAGAACATGGTGTGGCATATTGCAATCTTTAAGGCATAGCAATAAAATTGTCGTAGCTAAATTACTTTACCGTTAACTTTCTTTGTTTTTAATATGCTTTGTAAGTTCTTTGTTTGTTCAGTTTGTTCAATTAATTATCTTTGTTATAACGCGTGAAAACTTGAAACGCGATAAAAGTGAGTGCTGCTAATAAGGTAAAAGGACACCTCGAGTTATGTTTTGCAGTAATACCGTTAGTATAAATAGATGTCAATAATTAATTCTAACAGATAGCGTAGATATCCTACAGTGATGTATCGTACTTGTAGCTTGTACAATAAATAAAATGTTTAAGACGAACAGCGTTAGTGAACTAGCTAAGGAGCGGACCCATCCATACATGGCAAATAAATGTTTATTCATTGCGAAGACTCTCTTGGAGCACTCACAATTTTCGCAGAAGTTTCATTTATAATATTTCTTCAATTACGTAAGCAATGGTTAAAACTGGACGGTTGTCAAAATAATATAGGTCTGAGTACAGCTAGAATTATTTGCTTAGAAGAGGAAGAAAGGCATGAAAATTTTAAAGAGTTAGGCTTTCATCGTAAATGCAATTCAGCATTTACCAATAAACAATATCAAATCGTGCTAAAGTTGGAAGTCAAAAGCAGATAAAAATCGAAATTTTTGTCCGTATTAGTGAGCCAACTCAGTAGTAGCAGCGAATCCAGTGATCTTATTTCAAAGAAATATTTAGGATTGAATTTAGCGACGTCTGCAACAACTAGTAAAGCTAGACCAAAGAACAAGCACGTTATACCACCTGTTTGTATCATATTTAAAATGAAGGATTTATACTACAGTGATTCGGAATGATGACTTTCTTTTTTCTTATGAGTTTTCAAAACAAACATGAAAATTCCTTTGTTGTTTTACGGTAATAGATAAGTAGAAAGCAAAAATTAATAACCCTGTTTCAATAGAAAAAATTGATTGAGGTAATATACGCAAAGCAGCAGAGTTGAAATGTGACGAAAAACTTTGCCGCAGATCAAATGCAAAGGTTGTTTGCCGTAGAAATGAAGAGACCACGCTATAAAAAATATATTTCAATTTTTATTCATGGAAAGGAGGATCAAGAAGCAGTGACATAAAAAAGCACACTTCACTTTATTGCACATCCTTTGAATCCATCTGCGAGCAGTTTGTATAAACAAATATAATTCAGGAAGAAGGCGTTTTCTACATGAAAAGGTGAAAGACGTGTTTGTGAGCACTGTTGTAGAATATTAAAATGCAGATGCATCAAATTACAAAACTAGCCGGTTAAAACAACGGATGAAGTCACGGTTTGCCGAACTGGTTTTACATTCCACCCGATAAAAAATAAGACTGAAATTGTGTATTTAGATAATGTAAAAAACGTTATGCGTTTAAGAATCTTGCATATAGGGATGCTTTCTAAAGTTCATTAACTGAAAGTGATTGCAATGAAATTGGTGAATATAAAGCTAGGCCTGCGGACAAACGTGCCACAATAAAGGATTTTTATAATGTAGCATCGACCACTAGAACAGAAATACATGAGAAATCGAAAACAAGGTGAGCTGTAAATTATTACTACTTATAAAGAAGTATGATGGATGTGTATGTATCGTTAATATGAATAAAAACTAAAATCATTTACATCTGACGGTGGTACGAGACATGGTTTCTTGTTGCCACAGATTTGTCCAACAAAAGTGTTAAGAATTCAGTTTCACCAGCATTTTTCAGTTTAATTTCTTGGACGTTGTGATTTTCAGGTGAGCCCTTGCTTAAAATTATCTCCATGTTCGATAGAAGGAAGCCGTCCTGATTTCCGCCATTTGCCAAGATATGATAAATGCTTTAGCAAAGGAAGGACACAAATGCCAAAGGCACTATCTCTAGCTATGGCAGTGAGGCAGATAACAGGTTCTTATGGATTGATGAACATTCACACAAACTAAGGCAATGCGTTTGTTTGCCCTTAACAATAGCATATGAATCAGCGTTAGCTCAAATGACAATAAATACATCAAATATTGTTCTTAAGGAGTTGATTCCTGGATAAAATATCTGTGTTTTGTTTGCCAATATTGATTTTCAAGAGAAATCCTATCGAAAAACACATCATCTAAAGTATAACCAACCACTGACGTAGCCCTATACTCTATTGGCATAAAAAGAACACCGAATTTTGATCACTATGAATTGGATGTAGAGACAACGGAATCTTTCATCAAAATCAACGAAAGTGCAATAGCACAATAGTTAGATCTAATATATTAGTTTATCAGATTTTTAGTGCAAATAGTGAAGAGCCTTGGCCCGGTTGAACATGATTTAACACGATCCTGAAACTGTGCAGCATACCAGCAGTTTCGAGAATTGGGTATCATCCTACCATAAATGCCAAGTCTACACAATATTCTACACTGCATGAAGTATTACAGTCGGGTTTAAGAGTTCTGCTGTATCTTGCGACCAGACCCTAGAGCAGACGACAAGCCAGGACTCAAAAACTAAAGACGGTATTATCGGATTTTCGATAAATCATGCAGCTGTCCATAGATTGTAGCTTGCCCAAAGAGGGAGAGCAGCCATTACTAGTAGATGCAAAAATATGGCTGATGCGAAAGACAAACCAAATTTGCACAATTGCTCTTTTTTTAACTTTACTTACTCCAAGCGTTGTTGATTACATAACTGCAATGGCTATACGTTATGCAGTTTAATTCCCTTCACTTTAAATTATTACCACTAATAGATGTCGAATAGAATTTAAAAAGCCAAAATGCATTCACCATTCAAAATTTGTGTTTGTTTTGATGCGTACCGTAAGGCACATTATTAATCCATTCACCGTTAAATACGAGCAGTTAGTTAGTTTGGCAAGTGGATTTGCTCGCGATGATAATGCTGCTGACAGGCTTCTGGAGTCAGAGAAATACGGAGAAAAGCAGTTGGTGCAGTTTTTCTCGCGAGAATTTATTAACTGTGTTATTGAATTTATTTTTGTGTGTTAACATGGAAATCAATAAAGAGCAGTGAAACGTTGCGTCTGAAGCTTAAACAATTAGAGATACCATTCCTCAGCTTTTGCGAATGACTGTCCGTCCACGCATTGCTATAGGGTAGAAAAACATTGTTTCCATGCCACTACACACCTCTGCGCACACACTGGATAATGAAAGATAAACGTTTCCAACAGTCTTGGTGTGAGAGGTAAGATTGCTCGTTCTCTAGTATGGATAACAAGCGTTTATGTTGAAGTTTTAATAATTGTATCGTCCTAAGTGAACTATATGAACGTAAACGGATTACGTCAACATGTATTGTTTACAAGGTGATTGCCAATAGGTAGAAAAACCCTAGCAACAGACTGAAACGTGCGAGTTTCATTTGAAAGTTAAGAAAATAAAAACGTAAAACAAAAATTTTTGAATCACACAGTCAGTTTAACTTTCCTACTGGAAATTTCATATCGATATTATCAATTGTATAAGACAATTTTTACTGTTCAGTTTACATTATATATTTTTATAGTAATAAAATGTATCTCAAAATAATGTTTGTTGAACGACTACATTAATTCGAGATTGATCTATTAGACATAATAATAGAATAGACTATTTAGCGATCTCTGGTTGAAAGCAGTGACCGGGTAAACTCAATACTCTATTAAGAAACCGTAAACACCTTTTCAGCAAAAACAGTTATTTTTGCCATCAGATCAGTCGGAATTATAAAAATGGGAAATATTAATGTAGAAACTGTCACGAATCGCTTCTACACAATTCTTCTACAGTATAATTACTACGCAATACATTAAAAAAAGTTTTAGCAATTTTTACTACGGTCAAGTGTCTGGTTTGAAGTACTGTAGATTCACCACTGGTTTTAGAATATTTTTTGATATAGCGCTGCCAGCAATTCACTAACAAGCAAGATAATGGAACTGGAGCCTGCACATAAAAATTAGCGACAATTAAAGTTAAGAGTGGCCTTATGTTTAGTATACATTGTGCTATGAACAAATTTGGATGAATATGTTCTTTGCTGATTGTATTGAACAAGCAAGGAAACGTTTTACTTATAGGTGTCATAGTTAGCAATAATTTACGTCTAAAAACAAAAGTTAGGGCCTTTGCTTTCCCGGATGTTGCTAAAGTCGCTTTTTTAGTTAAACATGTAGGAATTTATAAGAAAAGTTCTAAAAATGTAAAGACGAAGGAAAACAATCTTCTTTTGGGCAAGAAAAGGATCGTAAGACTTTGGAATTTTCAACATGTTAAGTAAAAACTATTTAAATGTAAGTCAATGAGAAAAATACCTCAAACGAGACTTGATCGACTTTTTCAGATTGATTTAAAGCTTGATGAGTGTGAAGCATAGCAAGCCTGTGGAAAACTCCGGCACCATAATCCTCGAACAAAACAAGTCCTCCTTTATCAAATCTGATAGGGTTATAAAAATCTCCATTAACAGCGTTTGGATGAAAACTTGTCAGTTCTACATAGCTTCGTCCTAGTTTTCGTTTAGTCCAGCCACTAAAATCAAATTCCCAGGTAGATTGATCGCCAGAATTTTCCTTGAATATGTAACTGAATTCTAAAATAATTTGCCATATTAAATTGCCATATAAGTAAAGATTTGTTGATAAACAACAAATAACATATTTAAAAACTACAATATCTTAATCATGCACAAATAGTGATTGTAAACATAATTATATCATTCGTATCTAGGAATCAATAAATAAATAAAAAAATCCCTATTCGATAATGTCATAATAAAATGAGTTATTTGCTCATGAAAATCTAAGAAGAATTTCTTAATTAGTTATTGATAGCTACATACTCTTCAATTTTCCTGGAAAGTTTGGAACATTTTAACTTTACATATTTTATAGTGTGAACACCTTACTTGATGAAACTGAACAATTACAGTATTTATTTTCCCTTCAATTTACTGTTCTATTAGTCAGTTGCATGAAACACCATTTACTCATTATAATCGGTGTCCTAGTTGATTTTAATTTACATCAAGAACTCAAGTTATCTTTTTATTAACATATCATTACACATTTTTGTTTCTTTTGTGCCATCAGAATAGTTACATTAATATAGAATAATAATTGATTATTCTACTGCGAAGAAAATAAAAAGTGCTTTGAGTTTTCCACAAACTTATTAGACAAATTCCTTTTCTAAATTTCAATAGTTTTCTACTTATGATATCAAAGATTGCAATGATATAAACATAAAGGTGATCTAATTCCCTCTTGAACAAAAAAACTCGCTGCATTTACAACTTGGTAAGTTTGCGTAAAATTGATGTGGAATAAAGGCAAATGCATAGACGAACAAGGAAATCCGTCTAGAAAACAGAACCGACAGATTGTTCGAGAATGTAACATATAAACAGGATACCAGCTGAAAAGGTATGGTATTTTGTGATCCTATTTTATTGAAATTAAACAGACGCAGGACACGCATATCGTGTCAGTTTATTTCTTTCTTCCTTATGTGAGTAGGAACTTTTCAAAACGAAATAGTTATTACTGGCAATCGCAGATTATTGCGTTTGCTTATCTTTTAATAATATCATTGTTTACTGCATGAAGTTATATATGTTGTGAGCATAAGTGTTTATAAGAGAGCGTATTATTGCTGAGTTAGACTTACAGAAAAACGTTTGTTGTGTCACAGTCGCGTATCATCAACCGTATTTACAGTTGCGGTACGTATAACCCTAAGAGAAAATAATCTGCAGGTAGTTTTGGTATACAATTCAAGACACAAAAATACATATACTAGTCGAAGCACTACAGACTCAAATTAGTAATCGTGTATTCACTTTGTCTTTGGCGACAACGATTATATTCGTGCAAAAAAGGGGAATCGGAAGTTCTTACAACATATGCTCATGGATGTAACAAAGTTTTTTCTTGGAGGAGAGGGGGATAGGGAGGGGGGTTCTAAGTAAACTTGGGCAAAGTTTACAAAAAAGCATTTTGACAAAACGAATTATTTAAAATAAACGTAAGGTAAAAGTTGAGGTTTGTTTTAATATTCTTGAGGAATAAAGAAGAAATTTATTAGTTACTATCAACATTATATCGTCAGTAATTACGTTTTATTTTAATGAGCAAAGCCGACACTTTTTATTTCAAAGCAGCCCACGGTGTAATTACAACATGTATAGGTATTTTATCTGGTACATCTCTTTCAGAAAACATTAACATAAGCTTTTCCAGAATGTCATCAATTTCCGTTAACTAGAAACTTTTTTTTACACTTTTTAACTTACTGAAAGATTTTTTATCCTCTTAAACTTCATCCGGAAGAGCTAAAACTCAGCAATGAGCTCTGTTTGTAAACAGAAATATCAATTTAGTTTCCTCTGAGCTTTTGTTGACATTAGATTTATTTTATAAAGACACATTTTTTTATTCAAGGTGCAGGTTAAAGGTTTTTTATTTCAGACGTTAGACCAACAGGATTGTCCTAATAATGATGGAAACTTGACCAAAGCTTCAAAAGCCCAAAGCGCTCACTGTTCATTGTCAGGCTTTAAAATTTCGACTTGAGGCTTAATTGTGGCAACACATTTCTAAAGGTATCTGTATACGTGCTGATCTGCGTATTGAGGACGGCTTTGAATTCTTGGCGATAGAATCGAATCTGTACGTTGATCGCATCATAGTATTTGGAATTTTTATCTATTTTTACGTGGAATCTTTGGCAATGAATATCGTGGAAAATCGCTTTTAATATCTGTTCAAACTCTCTTTACAAACAATTAGATTCGATTCCTGCATTCAATGCATACAAACTCTAATCTACTTTTCATTGCCTGAAATGGCCGTTTTTATACAAGAAATGCACAATGCGTCTGTACGCATATAACACGTCACCTTTTTTATTCCTCTAGTATAAAAACGGAACGAATTATCTATCGAAGCATCAGACGAACAAAGTGATAGTTGCAAAAAAAATTATTAATTAAAACTTGGATGCTAATTTAAATTTAGTGGCAAATTTTGGCAAAAGTCTAAACTTTATTAATTTACAGCAATAAAAAGAACTTTATAAAAGCGCTTTTCAAGAGTATTAGAATTTTAAGAAGAAATTGCAATGTGCATTGCATTGTCCACGATAGCATTCGTAAAGGGAAACAGAAACAAGCTGCGACCGAATGAGCCAAGAATGAACAACTGGTAAACGAATGGGTTCCAAAACTGAGACCACAATTCATTGAAAAAAAGTTTTAAGCTCTCTCTACTGACATTTGATTATATTTTAGAGGTAATAGAAAAACGTATTCAGAAGGGACCAACACGTATAGTTCCCAGCCCATGCCTATTACAACTCAGATAGTACTATGTTTATATCGACTTGCTGTGGTAGTACTGCATTTATATTGACTCCCAATAAGTGTACTTTTTTGAATGTTGATGATCTCTCTGGTGTAGCTGAACCAACAGCTGGAAATATTTTTACGACGTTTGTACATCGATTGTGTGTGTTTATATGACATTTTTTTAACCTGCCAAGAAATATCGACGAATAGGATGAGGAACAGATAAACGTCTTTGAAACTTCCCTTTGATGCAGCATGGGTATGGTTTTCATATTTACATATGTACTAAACTTAAAAAAATTCTACAGATTTAAGAAAAAGTACTCAGTGAGAAAAAGAATGTTTTATAGGAAACAACAAACGCTTCATATTGGCGGCAGTAGGTTCTCCAGGATCAATAAAGGATTCAAGGCTGCTAAAAGACTATAGAATTTATACTTACAATAATAATGGACATGTATTTCCAAAAACTCTTTAATCCTTAGTTATTATGGAAAAATTACCTTTACAACTGTGGGCAACTCTGCCTTTTCAAGTCACCCTTGGCTTCCAAAGCCATACAAAGATTGCACAATGTTTCTAAGGCAAAGGTAATTTAAGAAAATGCTTTGTTCTGCAAGGTTTCTATCGAACATGCCTATGGCATGTTGAGAGGGAGGTGGGAAATTCTAAACAAAAAACAAGATGTCACTTGGAAAATTCTTATCACATCATTAGTGCTTTTCATAACATCTGTATATACAGGTTTGATCCATGCAATCGAAGATGGTGGCTTGCAATTCAAGAAATAAATCTTGTTCGAAAAGTAACTTCTGATGATGAATATTACAAGAAATACTTGCAAATTGGTTGTGGAATATGAAACAGAAAGGATATAGTTACTAACATAAAATAAAGAAATAAAGTAATAATAATTGCGCACGTTATAACATTTCCAAATGCAACACACTATTTGGTGATATAATTAAACATGTTAATATGCACTGACTGGTAAAAACTTGAAATTTGGTTTGTCTATTGCTTCCAAGTTCTCAGCCACCTGCTCTGGCCGTTGTAGTCAACACTTTGCTCTAGCAGTTTTTTTCGTTTTGCTTGAAAAGGTTAAACGGTAAGTATTTCGCGACAAAAGAAAATGTCAAATGACTGCGACAATTTAAAAGGCGATTGAATGGCTTTGTAATTGTTCAATAATAATCTAAACGTTTCACTGAAAGTCAAATGACTGTTTAATATAAGTATTTAATACAAACAATTTGAGCAAGCAATTTTGTACGAAATCGCCCTTTATAAGATGGCAGTATTTACTAAAAGGTAATGATCGTACATAATATGCACTTGCCTGCTATCAAAAATAATATTGTATATGTAAAAAGAAAATAGTTATCTTAAAGAAATTGTCGTTAAAGAGGAAAAACAAGGTAGACTTTGTTGTTGTAAAAAACATAAATTAAAACTATTTTGAAAATAACAGATACCATTGTGAATGATCAAAACAATCACGTAATATTTCTTAAAAAACTGTTTGTTACCAAACAGAATAGTTCTAAGGACTTATTCTTAAAGCTAAAAAAAGATGTATTTCGATGACTGCTAATAAATGAGAATAACATCACACGACACTTATACCGATAAATTAAAGTTTATGTCATCTCTAAATAGTGAGTTTGCACTTATATAAAAGAAAAAAAATCAAATATGTCAGTGGGCAGGATTAGTCGACTTAATTTGTACAAACTCCATGATTTGCACAACTGTAACTTCAAAAGACATTTAAAACTATATAAAACTATAGAGATTAGCATAATATAGGTTAGTAGACTGAATGTTATTCGAAAGATGTTTTTCATTCGCTGGAAGACAACAAATCAAATTTTAAATCGTACAATTATATAAAAGCTAACATATGCTGCTTTGTCCGAACACCAACACTTTGTGAGGTATAACCAAACTTTAGCAAAATATGTAATAGAAGTTATATTTGTAGAGAATCTGTAACTTTGCAGGATATTTCATTGGTAAATTTCAAAGCAACGTTTGAACGTTTTTGAGAAACAATCAAAATAGACAAATGATATATAAGTAACGAAGTTGCAACAAACATTAATAAATTAACGAATCTTCAATCTGCAATTTCTTTCCGAGCCATTTAATGAATAATGTCGTCTTAAAGTGATTAAAAGCACCACCAGCACTACAACTCAAGGAGCTCCCTTCCACATATAACTCTCGATACAATGCCAAATGAAGTACACCTTGATTTTCAGCAATCAGATGCTGTTTTACTTAGGTTTTAACTTAGCTAAATTTTGGAAGTAATGATGTAGTTAAAGTAGCTCTATATGTGATTTGTATGACTATGCTTCTTTAATGATTTACAGCTGGTGTTTATTTATATTTCATGTAATTAACTTATATGTACAAAACTTGTCTAATTGACCCAAATTTTGTGAGAACCCTTCCAACTAAATTTGTTTACAGATTGAAATTCGTGATGAATGTTTATGAAAGAAAAAAATTATGTTTTGCCCTATAAAGCGTTGATGTTGCACAAACGTAATTTCTAAGTTACAAAATGCCATAACACTGTAAAATGTTTGGCATAATCCACGTTTGTCAGAACTTTAAAAGATCTTGTTTGGAAAGCACAATCAAATGCTGATCTTAACTAAGTCAAAATACGTTGCTTGACAATGTTGAAAAAATGCAGAAAATTATCATTTTCTTTATTATAGATGAAAGCTTATTTTAAAACCTAAACATTTTGTGCTCGTACTCGCAATAAAGTTATAAAATAAGTCATGTTAGCTTCGTGAAAATCAATCCAAGCATTAATTCTATGATATCTGTCTGATACCTGTAACATTTATGGGTCCGTGAACGTCTTTTAACAATTTACGAATAAACTCGTCTTGGAATGCAATACCTGAAAAATATTTTTTAAGGTAGCACAAATAGGTAATAATAAAGTAATTTATAACGTTATGATAGGGTTGTTGGAAGCTGTGGTGGAGTCAGAACTGGGCTTTTAAGCTTTCTCTCGTTTTTCTCGAAAGAAATACAGCTATCTCTAACATGCATGGTCCCAAAATTTTAGTAAAATGAGAATATTTAACAAAAAGATAACATTTAACTGTTGTCTACACAGTCATAGATACCGTCTACCTTTAACTGTATAGACAACAATTAAGTGTGATCTATTTGTTTTATATAATAAAATTAAAAACATTCCCACATTAAACTGTCAAACAGTTTGTTTTCTTTGTTCCCCAACACTTGGAACATTGAAAAGTCTTGATTTTGCAAATATCACTCTTACGTGACTTATAGGCGAAGAAAATAAGCAAGCAATGGCTGATCAATTTTGTTGGAATTTTTTTATCGAAGATGAAGCACAAAGTAATGTTTGAAACCGAGTTTTTCTCTCTTTTTTTGCTCAAATACGTTAATTGCCTCAACTAGGTCATTGTTAATATCTTTATTTTCTCATTTAGGGAGGTATTGCGATAAATTTTCAAGTATATACGCCATTTGTTTGTTTTTATAAACATGAAGTTTACTGTGACGTCAATTCCGTGCGTACGTCCTCTTATTACTCATAGCTCTCAACCAATGAAATTATTCAAATGCTGACACTTTCGCTAGTAATCATAAATTTTAAATGTTGTATAAAATCCGTAGATTTATTTCTTTAAAGTCAAATTTATTTTTTAATCAAGGAAGAAATTTATCACGATTGTTCACGTCCAGCAGCACCTTGCATCAAAAAAGGATGTTTAAATTATACAAATTTCAGGACTCTGCATTTGAAAACAGTGGCGTGGTGGCAGGGGCAGGGCCCCCCTAGCTGTTGATTTTGGGGCGCGCTGAATTGAATACAAGTCGTCAAGTTTTAAAAATGGGCTATAAAAAATTAAAAACGCTTTTGAAACAGAACAGTTATTTTCGCAGTTATATATTCAGTGAATGAAGTTAATTTAGGGATTTAGGTAAGAAAAGAAGTAGACAGACCAAAATGAAACCTTGTAAGGGGGTCGATTAAAGAATAAGATATTGACGAGAATTCTATAATTAGATGTTTCGTTTGTGGCCACAACGCCTTCATGATTTGTCACGATGACTGTAGACAACATACATGCAGGGGAGAAACTAGAATGCTAATTGGGGGGGTGAATATTCATATATTCAGCTTTGCCCTGTTGATTTCTATTGAATTTAACATCGCCAACAAAAGAAATCAACAGCAAGGCAGAGCTGAATATATGAATATTTACACCACCCCCAATTAGCGTTCTAGTTTCGCCTATGCATACACGGCAAAATTGTCCTCTTAAGGGGCGCAACAACGCCTTAAATGTGTAATTTTTTGCCTATCTTAATCAATGTTTTTTGCTTCCCTCGCAGACAGTAATCGTTACTCGCCTTGTATCTTATTATTAATCCAAGCGAAATAATATATTTTTTAAAAATGACAGTAGTGTAGTCATCGGTAAATTGCTATCATAATGCATAGTCTAACATGAAGTAGCCCTTAATGATACCGCAGCATGTACTGCATTGTTTGTATTGTGTTATTTACATTTTCATCGTCACGACGATTCATTTGTCATTTTCAGTAGTAAAGAAAGCTTTATACGGTAAAACATTTTTAAATCACTTAAAGCTTCTTCGTAAATGTTCAAGATTCATTTATCCACAGTTATCGAATGTGCATAACAGCATATATTTAATTGAAATTAAGATATTTTTTAAACAACAACATTTGAAGACCAATTAAATTAATGTCTCAAAATGCAAAACTTTCGTTTCGAGCAGATGTAATACAGATGTAATTCACACAACAAACATTTCATTTGATAATTCCATTTGTTTTGGGAAGTGTATTTTAATATTATTTAATGTACATCATGGGTCATGGTGCAATGTTAAAGACTAACTGCAATGTCTAATTCTTTCAACACCACGAAGAGAACAAAGTCGGGTGCAGAGTATCGAATATTAAAGAAAGCTAGACAAGAGGAATTTTCAAAACTTGGGGGGGTTTGCTTGATTACTTTAAACCTATACAAAATGACCCACCATGCATTTTGTCACAAACAACAGAGGAGTTCGAATTAAAACTCAGGGAAACGCCGAACATCAGTGAAGACCTTAAACAAGTGCATGCGCAAGAAACATCTGAGTCGACAGATGTAAACGATCAAGATGAGTATACTTTCAAATCAATCAATAGCAATGATCCTGTTGGTGAATGCCCTGATATTGACAGCTTTGTCAATTCAAATGAACGTAAGGAAGCCGAAGGCATCTCAGAATCTGCTGAAAATGAATTGAATCGAAATATTTCTATTGATACGAAAGAAAACACGTTTGAACCTGGGACAGTTGTTGATCTTAATCTCAGCATTAGCGAAAAAAGGCGTTTACTTAAAATAAATCCATGCCAACCATCCCAGTTTATTTTGAAACAAAGCAGGGTAGTACAAGGAGATCACACACGCTATTGCTCTCAGCAGGTATTTTTCCACGATGATGGAACAAGACGAAAATGGATTTCCTATTCACTAAGTGAAGACAGCTTGTTTTGCATACCATGCATTCTGTTTACAGATGTAACGTCTAGGGGAGAAAATATTCGGTGAAATCAAGGAAAAGCTTTTGCAAACAATGGTTTCTCCAAATGGAAAAAGCAGTATATTAGATTTCTGGAGCATGAAAAATGCAATTCTCATCTAAACGCAAAAGTTGCAGAAGCTCTTTTCCTTCAAGAAAACTCAATATCGGATCAGTTTCATCACCAGGTGAGACACATTTTATAAAGTGCTAGATTCCTTTCAATCTTCAATGAAAAATCGTTTTGAAAAGAATAAACCACTAATGAAATCATTTGCTTTATTTGCACCCAATCAATTTGACGAGCTCTCGAGCAAGTACAAGACATCTTACGATCTTCAATCTGCATTGAAAGCCTTTTGTGATGTGTATAAGATAGATTCCCAAAGATGCGCTACTGAACTGTTAAGCTTTGGAGAAACATTTAAAAAATTTCACTGTTCTCAGTTTACAACTCAAAGTGACCATGATCATAATGAGCAGAACTTTGAAACTATTGATGATGGTGATGGTGATGATGATGATGATGAAAATCATTTTGATACTGACATAAGTAAGCATTCGAATAATGCGTTAATTACTGAGAACGCTAAAACTCCGTCATTCTTAGATGCCTTGAAGCTGCTTTGTTTTCCAAAGTACCATTTAGTTGACGCATACCCAACATTATGCAAAGTTTATTCAATTGCAGTTCAGCAACTGCTGAACGTTCTTTTTCTTCTCTGAAGAGAGCAAAAACGAGGATTTGATCTACAATGGTACAGGAACGCCTGGAATCATTGCTTTTAATGGAAGTTGAAAGGGAAACTCTCCACTCTATCGACAAAGATAGAATCATAACTTTAATTGGGAAAACCTCCCCAACGCTTGCAAAGGCATTAATATAAATATATTTTTCTATGAAAAACAAATAACGTAACAGACATGTAATTGCTTGATGATACTTGGTTTTTAAGTTACTTTCCTTTTTATGAAGATTCATGTTTGTGTTTTATAAAATAAAATAACTAAAATAGTTAAAAATAGCTATAAGAAAAGGTGAAAGGGGCGCGAAATTTGTGTTGGCCACCGCAGTAAAAACTATGCCACCACGCCACTGTTTGAAAATAGTCATTTTTTCTCGACGGTTTCAATAGAGTATTAAAAAAAACGAGTAAAAAAATCATGAGAGAAACGTGAGATCAACTGGCAAGCACAATCATTACGGATTTCATAGCATGATATCTTTCATTTTAAATACTGAATTATTGTCTATGCGAATTATAGCTAATTTGATTCAATCGTATGAAACGATTTTTACTTCGTTTTTTCGGTAAAAATTTATTTCAATTTCAATTGTTACTTAAATATTGTGCTACGTTTAATTTCAAATATTGATTTTGTATCAAAATTTATGAACAACAACAAACATTAAAACTTTCGTGAGGTCCAAGGTTATCATTGTCAAAATATCATCCCAAGGAAAGTCCTTTGCTCAAAGCCACATGAGTGACACTATCAGTGACATTTTGTAAATTTTATATCCACTTAAATGCGACATGCGCTCGATTAGCCTTTTTTTATTAATCAGAGACCTGTATAAGAGTATACATGCATTTGATTTACCAGAAGTAATTCCAGGTGTTCTTTGTAAAATAATCACCAAGAGAAACATGGCACGTGTGCCATTTAAACCCTAGTGCAAAAGAGGAAAGCAATTTGGGCTAATTCCATGGTAACATATGATACATCAAGAATAGCAAACCTTTTCCATATTTAATTTCATTGGTTCAATCTTTATTTGAGGTTTACTATTTCGTGCTTGGAAATTGATCATGGTCCATCGTACGAAGTTCTTTACGTTTTTGGGCATGTACTCCGACTCTGTAACTACAGGTTTTACAGAACTTTAAGCTTGATAGCAAACGATATTATTATCCTGGAATCATTGTTATCGATTTATTGGATAAGATATTCTTTGAATCATAGTAAACATATATTTATTGTCCTGAGACATTTGTACATGTGTTCAAGATTTTTAACAATTTAATGGTTATGAGTTGCCCTCTACTTTGATTCACGCGTGACAGTTTTTATTCTGTTGTATCACAAACATTTCTTGCTCTGCCGAAAGTGACAGAATTTCTTAGTCATTGAAATATGCAAGATTTGTAAGATTTTGTGTTTGAAGGGGCTTAGCACCCTTCTTAAAATTTTATGCCTTGTCTTGCTAGTGAAATATGCACAGCAGAAAGCCAGCAACAGTTTAATATATATCGGAAAGCTATCAACACATCAAAGAGGTGTTGCAAGCTTTCCGATATTTTCCATGGTTAAAATTATGCAAATATGCCTCTGTGATTATATAGACCAACACCTACTGATAAATCTCCAATGAAAGAGATTTTATTGTAAGTAAAACAGCATTAACGCAAAATTTTGCACTGGTATTTAGCACAAAACTATACTCTACTCGAGTCCGTTGAGAGTGTCTTGTATCCAAATTAGTTCAGCGCAGCAATCGCCATACGCAATCAACTTTTGTAATTTCAATTTAAAGGAATTTCTTTTATTTTTTTGAAATCCCAAACTCTGGCGATACTTATAATGACGTTTAGTTGCCGTAAATGATCAATTATTACACACTTATACATTACAAAACGCAACATCATCTCGAAATAAGCAGTATACAAAGCGTCGTTTCTAGCACACTTAGAGTTTAAGAAGGAGTATACACAAATCTAAGCGCCCCAGCGCTAGTTCGCGCACATATTAAGCATATAGTAAGCACATACTAAGCATCTAGTAAGGATATAGTAAGCACATAGTAAGCATCTAGTAAGCCAATAGTGTAATTATGCTAGCGTAATTACAAGAAGCACAAACCACAAGACAGCGAAGGTCAAACCCTGGACAACGGAAGGAGCCGAAGACAGCCGGCCGTCCGGGGTCTATTTCTTCTGATGTGATAATTAGTTAGTTAGTACTTGTCGAAAAGGTTCCCCTCGAGGACCCAGTCGCACTTGCAAAGGTGGGCATCTACTCGCTCCCTCGCAAGAACAACTTGCCGTTGCAGTTCTCGGGAGCAGCCCGGAGGAAGCGGTGAGGCCACCCCCTAGATCACATCAGCTCCTAAACTAACTTTTCTCGCTGTCCAGGCGACTCGACATGCTAACATAGCCATTCCAAATCCCCGCTGCTTTCGTCACACAAGTTGCAAACAAATTTTATAGTTTTGACAGCCAACCACGCACGTTTATGCCGCCGACCATTGAAATGCTTGTCTAGATTGATGACGCTAGATTGATGACGCACTAATTTTCCCTCGCCAACAAAAGTGATGTTCACCGCAGTGATTTATTATGATCACAGCCTCGGGCTGTAGCCCCGCCGTGGGTGGGTGATGAAAACTCTCACACCAAGATGATGCAACATTGTCAATGGCGCACAAAGTTTATGTCTAGCGTGAATCGCCATCGGACACTTGACGCTGGACTTTTCTTAGAGCGTCCATACGCATGAGATGAATGCCCTCCTCACGCCCGCTCGCACGTGCAGCGCCAGCTTTGCTACTAGCTCTCGCGTCTGTTCGCGGAGAGCTCTCTTTGTTTGGCTTCTAATTTCGTCTTTGAACGAAACGAAGCACTCTGCTTCGCAAAAACGAGCTGGTACTCACTTTTGCTGAAGTTGCCATTTCGAGACGCTGGCTCGTGATCTGCGAGATTGTTCGGAGCACGGTCTCGGCGGACGTCCAAATGCGATCGTGATTTTCAGCTTTCTTGTCGAATCTGTGGCTCACGACCCGACCAGCGAAAGTGGCCATGCAGAAAACAACTGCTAGCTCTTCCATCGCGAACCCAACAGGAGTTAAGACCATGGTAATGGATACGGCCACGCCGCTAACAGCGTTGCCAATACTAATAGCATGCAGGACATTGCCTGCGCCATGTAACCAGTTCACGGCTCTTTTGTACTTTTTGTAGAGCGTTTGGCGGGCTTCCATTTCCATGTGCAAGCGACCTTCGATCTCTGACATCTTCTGTAATTGCTACGTATTTCCATCACCACTCGCAGTAGGCAGCGTAGGATAGAGAGACACCGTCGACACTGGAGGTAAAGAAGGCGGCGTAGAGGGCTCACACGAGGTCATACTGCTCCAATAGCAACATCACTATAAAACCAACGGTAGCGTCTGTTGAAGAAAACCTAATAACAGCCCCCGCGTCAATCTCTAATACAAGGTCCAAAACTGTGTAGGCTGAAACCTGCCTGCGTGGCTTGCGTACCTGGAAAGTTGTCTTCTCGACATCTTTCACCTTCAGCCGGACTGTTGCAACATCGTTTACAGCAGCCGCGATCCCTATGCGAAACACTTCACTCGAGCTGAGAACTGGTCCAAGCAGAGACCATCATCTGGCCACCCTCTCCGCCTGCAGAGTAATACGCTTAGGATGGAGTCCATTCTCCTTGCATCTCCATCGGAATGACGATACTCAACCCGCTTGGCGGCCTGATCTTGGGTGAGAACTGTCTCCAGCTGCGTACGGGTGGGGCGGTCAAAAGCCTATTCCCATACAGAGATTGAGCTCGGTGGATCTTGCTCGGCATCGTATTGGTAGCGGAAACGCGTTAAATTCGTCACAGGAGGTTTCCTTGCTGGAGCCAAATTTCGACTGCTTGGGTCATACACAACTCTAACGCCATGCTGATGATATGTATCAGGGGAACTTAAAATAGTACACCCTATAGGTACGTCTCCAATTGTATCCGTACGTCCCCGGTTGTCCAAGACTTACCGCGAACCTCGGCATAGCGAGTGAGAAGAGAGTTGCCGTCACCCCCCAGAAGGCATTATATCTCCAACCCCAAGCCTTTCGCAGTTTGCCACTGCTGTTATGATACCACTTGTTTCCAGCCGCTCAATCCAGAGACTCTGAATCTGTATCTTGCCATTTTTCAGATTCGCACCCTTCCCAAACCGTGCCACCACAATGTCCTGTCGTATGTGATCAGGCAGCGTTCCTGTAGCAATTTTCAGTAAACCACCCAAACTGTCATCAATGCCATGGAGGTCGAGCTTGTTTACCTTCAGCTGCGCAACAGTACGAGAGAGAGTGCCCTCGGTATCCTCATTCCAAATATGTGTTTTGTTTTGCACCACATCATCCTGCAAACAAGCAAGCTGCTCCTCCTGATCACTGATCACCGAAGCCGCCACCGTCTTCTCCCTAGTAGTCGTCCAAAATGCCATGTCCATGAAATATTCGAACAAGGGCCTCGAGCGTTCAATATAGCAAGGCACTTACTAATGAGTGCGGCTTCCGTTAAAGAGGAGCGCATTACTAAAGGCAGCATTGCTAGTCATCTTGCCTCTGACGCCTCCAGGCATGAATTGGCGATGATAATTTATAAGATTGCTCTAGGGTGTTTTGGAGTAGGTCTCAAGCAAGGCCACCAAATCACCGAACTTCTGCCCTGACCCCGGTACCGCAAGAGCATGCTGTTTGATCTCCTGCAACTTCTGCCTTGCCAGGCGAAACTGGGGATGGCCAAAGTCGACTACGGCGTTAGCGACCACCTCAAAGGGATACCTGCAGAGAAACTGTTGGTTTACGTTGTTCACATACACGCGATTGTCGGCCATGATGGCAAGACGCATATACTGATCTGCCTGAGGCTGCCTGGGATTTACTTCAAACCCTCGAGGGTTTTCCGTAAACAATTTCACTAGCTGCACACGCGGAGTGAAATAGTTGCTTTTGAGAAAGACCTCGGGAATCTTCAGGCCCATCAGAAAGCGGCCAAAGACGAGCAGCAGCAAGCGATCGTACTCCCCCTCTTTCCGAGTCTGGAGAGATGGCGTGGTTGTAATGACGGCCAGGAGTCGCGAGATTAGCCTGTATCTTTGGAATAGTTCGACAACCTGGATTTGACCGCGTTCAGGACTAATTCTTCATTAAGAAGCTCAGGGTGGCCCTTGAACAAGGCATATAGCCCTTTTCCGCTTGGGTGTATTTTTAAGCTCCAGCAAGCTCAACTTAGCAAGGGGATGGTTTGGTATATACTGCAATGCTTTGCCCAGGTAAGAGATGAAATGCCTGTGTTGATTTGGTGCTACAGCGCCCTTTGCTCGGGCCCCTTTGGGGAGATAACACAAGGGAATTAGCGGCTGTGATAATGTGCTCGGGTTGGTTCTCGATAAAGTGGATGACCCCCTGCCGCCGCGCATTTGGGATGAGGAAGGACAACAGATAACCATCCGCCACCTACTGAAATCGCTGTGGGAGATTATAGACGATCCGGACTCGAATATGTTCCTATTTCTTCAAACATGCGCTTAAAAGTCTGGTGATATCCCTCCTGAACTTCTTTCTCTAATTCTTGTTCAGATTATTCTGGTAATGACGGATAAACCAAAGCTTTCACTGAAAGTCCACTTCAATAGATTTTTCGTCGCAATAATAGGCTAATCACTGATTGGTGCAGTCCATAGCGAGAATTGGGCGCTCGCAGTGGGTCAAGACTTTGTGGAACAGTTTGAAGATGAGAGCCGGTTTATTGCCCATGCCGCCGAAGAGCGTATTTAAAAAAAAGCTTCACGTTCGACTTATCCGTGAATCGGAAGAGATATAGAAAGCTTGCATTAATCTTTATGTCCTTTATGATGTCGAAGCTTTGGGAGAAGAAGAAGACGTTCAACTTCAGATGATGGCTTTACATCGTAAAGAACTCAATGAGGCATTCCTCTGCGTTCCGCATTTGAGATTCATGACGCGGATGTCGTCGATGATGACGTAAGACTCCGGTTCTATACTCGTATCCTCGACCGATTCAGGCATGACGGAATAATGCTTCAAGACTGTGTTAGGTTAAATAAATTGATTAGTGGAGGTGTTCGAAATGACTTACACCCTTTTCGGCCGAACGTTAATAAGCAGCCGTTTCATGAAGAAGCTCTTTTCCATATTGCTTTCGGAAGGGTGGACATGTTGCCATTAAGAATGCCCTCGCCGAAGATACTTTCAACGACGTTGTCCCCCAGCAAGCCGTGAACACCGAGGGCGAAGGGGATAGAGGCATTCTAGGTGTAAGGGTCCATCTTGAGGGTGGCTCTCAACCACCTTATGGGGAAGCTAATCCCCCACAGATTATGATTGCGGTTTGCCGTTCTGGCGGTTGCGTCTTCATTTGGTTGGCGATCCGGTCTCCCGCCCCCTTTCCCATCAGCATAGGGAGCAGGCTCAACCCCATCAACGCCCAAGGAAAGCCTCCACGCTGCACAAGCATTTGTGGCTTGATCGGGTGGCTCATCACCTTTTGCAGCTCCAACGCGACACACCGCCCCCCTGGCCTAACATGCGTAGGAGGGGAAGAAACCCACCATATTGGCGGTTTGTCGTCGCATAATCACACCCGCGATAACGGTATTTGCTCGCTTTCAGATCACCACCTTCCATGTTGCTAGTAACGACAAACTCCACTCTTGAAATGTAATTCTGCTAGCATATGTAGTTACTTTAAAACTCAGGCGACACTCCAGCTGATGCCTTTCTCTTTCGACATCGTCAACATATACTGATCACGTTGGTTCACTTTGATTGACGTGCTGGGGTTGGAAGGGAGCGCAGTAGAACTGTTCGCCACTGCCGTGAACTGATAATCGATTTTGAGATTGCCTCTTGCTTTTGCGTTGTCTGTGACAGGGTCCAGATTGAGATTGATCGGGAGTAGTCCTCGGCCGTGATGGACACTTCTGTGCCGTATGTCTTTCCGAAGAACTCTTGGACCAAGTTGTAGCCTCTCAGATAGGAACTTTTATTGGGGTCGTAGAAGTAAGTGGCTCCTGTTGAAAGTTCCCGCTGAGGAAACGGACGATAATTTCTTGCACCGTATTCGAGAAGGCTTTCGTTGAAGAGAGCTGGGCACCAGACGCCCTTCTTAGTGTATTATCTGCATTAAACTCACGGCCGGCTCCGCCTGCTGTGTTTGTCGCAAAGGCATAGCCAACGCCACGGTCTACTCCATAGGAGTAGTGTATGCAAGGGGAGAGCTTTCAAAGCCTTCTTGGCATCCAGCTTCTGTAAGCCGAATAAATCTGTATCTGCGTATTGCAACTTCCCGATTGAGCTCTCCATAAGACTTAAGATATGCTGAACGGCTGTATATCAGCCGCGTAGCCACTCAGCTTTACTTCTTGTCCGTTGAGCTCCACAAGAATGTTTTTTACCCAATTAAAGGCTGGGCTCGTGGGAGTGATCCAATTGGGATAATGGCCCGTGTTTGGGGGGGTTACGATTATCTTTTATCGCGTACCGCATCTTGACAATGAAATACAACTCCGAAAGCGCCATAAAGTTGTTTGCCGAACTGATGTGTATGCCTGCCGACAGACTTGGATTTTCCGGATAGAGAGTGTCCCTAGTTCGCCCTTTAAGCAGGGAGACCTTATTTTCGGTCCTCCCCACGATGGCATCCTGGACTAACTTCACAGGTGACAGCAGACCACGGAAGGGCTCGCGGATTTGGGATGTGTCAAGAGTCGTCGCCATGGTTCACCTTCGGTAAATGCGTCAGTGGCTTCTACCTTCATTGGATGGAAGGGGGTTGTTTGGCCATGTTTAAACATGGCAGCAGCAAAAAGCCTAGTCCTATCCGCGGTGAATAAATCAACAGCGGTCAGCCGGGGCCTCCTCGAGCCCAACTCTACGATGCTTGTTAAGGACCTGAACACTGCCGGAAAGGCGATTTTCGTCGAAAGTGCTCAGTTTGAGCTTCATTATCTGAATGTCGGGCCTGAAAGCAACAAGCTGTACGTTGTTATTGGTGAAAGTGAGACGCGCTCAGCATCCTCACGGGGACATACACAGAGGTCGGACTGTGTCCAATACCGTTCATGACGGTATAGTTTTCAGCTACGTGCCGGCTCAGAGCCGAGTTCAGATCAGGGTGCCGGCTGGTAAGACCTTGAAGCTGAAAAAAGATAGCCCATCCCTCATCCTCAGTTTAGGCGAGATAGCGGCAGGTTTATCGTGGGATGCCACAAGTGACTCCTCCGGAATCTTGAAAATCCTTCCTTATGCAGTGGACATGAGCGTAGGTTGGCGGGTAGTCCTCTATTACGCTGATCTGATCTACCCCTCTGTGGAGTATGAGACAACTCTGAAAGCCGGGTCCTTAAGACCTTTCCCGTGCAGACACTCGATGGCATTAACAATTATGTGTTTGTTATGCCCGACTTGTGGCGTCTACGCCCCTACTAACAAGTTAATTAGGTGTCTTTTTGGTTCAAATTCAACACTGGAGAGTACATTTCCAAAGGATATCCCATCTTTCTGGATCTAAGAACCGTTGATATCGATTAATTTTAATCAGAGATTTAATGTGCCAAAATATGATATGAGCAACGTATCAAACTAATGATGGGTCTTCCAGAGGAGCTTGGGGTTGCCTGCCATTGTGTTGCTGCAACAGCTCGCCATGATCTCAAGGGTAAAGGTCTTCGATGTTTCCTACTTCTCGAGTTCGGTGATATTGCCAATGTCTCGATGGAGGGATGGAGAGCAATGTCTCAGAAGGCGTTCATCGACATATGCAAGAAGAACCTACCGAGCGCGGTGCGGGAAAAGCGGCATTGCTCGTTGCGACCGCTACCCACTTACTGTAGAGGCACACCAACATCTCGAGAATGTGTACAGGCGCATCATCGAGAACTGATTAACGCTGGCAAGCAGCACCCTATTGCTTCATTTATACTCCCGATGTGCTTCTTGTAATTGTTTTATAATTACAGTATAAGAATGCAAGATGGATTAACCGCTCATGAGCGTTGACATCGAACGCCCCTTGAAGGCCGAGGGAGCCGAGGATGGTTCGTTGGGTCTGTAGCTACGACAGCCTACAATATCTCTACGATGGGCAGTTTTGCATCAGCAACACGGACAAAATCTACCTCTTCCATGATACGGCCGAAGGGGGCACCACTGGCTAACTGTTTGTTGTACTGGAACGCATGTGCTGGTCTGCGATAGCTTTCGACGTGCACTCGCTGAAATAGAGGAAGCATATACAGAGCCCCAGCTGCGAAGATATTTTCTGGAGGCCTTTCCCAAGTGGGTTATTTTTACGAATACGTTTTAAGTGCAGATTCGAGCAACGGCTATCTGCGGGCGCCATGTTGTCCTGGTGGGGCGGCTTTTTATAGAAGACAGGTTGGGAAGGCGTTATAGACTACTTATGCCCGTGGGCCTTTTCAAATGCCTAAAGGTTTACCAGTCAACCCTGGCTCGGAGATCCGCGGGGCTGTGCAAAAAGCTTGTGATAAAAATGGTGTCACGATTCAACGGAGTAAGGTCGGGGATCGTAGAGAGATTTAACCGAACTTTGGCGGGGCGATTGTTCGCTTATTAGTATCATCGCAAGCTGGCTGAGCCCGGAACTCGGAACAAAGAATTGTTATTAAGATTACCTGAGGTGTTAAAGCGCTCAATAATGAAACTATTCGTTTGACGGGCGAAAAGCCCTCCCTTGCGATTGGGAAGAAAAGCGTTAAGCCCAAACCCGCTGCGCTGGCGCTTCGTCCAGCTGGTTTCAAAGAGCAACGTTTGGCTTTGTATGTTATGGTGTGGTACTTGCCTGCCGAACTCGAGGGTGGAGAACGGCGTAAGGCGACCGATCCTATCTGGAGTGTGACCTCCCACCAGGTCGAGCGGGCTGCAGTTAAGTGCGGGAAGCCCGTGTTGTAGTATTTGAGCTATGGGCCTAAGCGCGTTTGTGCTCAAGGAGCTCCAAGTGTTGCCCGTTGGGACTGAATTACCCACGGCTTAGTCGATGGGGTCCTGTCACGCTATTTAAGAAAGCTTTCACTACCAGGTACTACCTTGCGCTTAGCCATTTAGCAGCTCTTCTACTGTAATTTTCACATCAGAACTAAATATGCTAGCATAATTACGCATTTCTTCTTTCTTCGCCTGCGCACCGGCTTCCCTATGCCCGTATGCTAGGGTAGAGATCCCATTAACTGCGATCCAGCGCTTTGTGTCCAGCGGGCTCAACGATGTCTTATTGACGTTATCGCAGAACATCTGATTCCCGCGACTGCGCAGCATATCCATACCGGAAGCACTTATCTTCGAAGAGCGCCTCTTTCTACTGGGCAATACTGATATGCCTTTTCACGACGGCCTTTTTAACACCTCTAGACCATCGGCTTTCAGGATAGAGTACATCTTGGGCCTGAGTCCCACAAACTCAGCGATAGGCGCCCCAGCGCACCCATCCTTCATTATCCCCAGCACCCTTGTTGCTGGTGTCATACTGACCGGCGTTACGCCTCATGTCGGCGTACACATCCTCAATTTGGATCTCCAGCACAAGCGTGTAGGCATCGGTGTAGAGGAGCTCTGCTTACGACCCGTACTGCACCTTGAGATGGTTGTAGTACCAGTCGTACATCAGATGCTTCGAGATGTCGAGAACAGAAGATCAGCCGCTTGAGCAGCAGACTGCTTTTATTCATGTGGACGGCTGCGAGATCACCCGCATTGCCAAAGATGAGATGCCGATTAAGTGTTGGCTTGGCAATAAGTTTGCAGAGTCTCTCGGTCTCGCTTGGCCGTAGCAGCTTCACATCAACACGCTTTTGGAGGTTCTCCATCGTCTTGCCAAAGACCCTGTTGTTCAGCGGCTTGTAAAGGTTGACTTCAAAGTCACTATTTGTATTTGTCACCCGAGTTCGGTGTTTTCCCAGATGTAGCGCTCCATCCATGGGCTTTGAGGGAAGCGGAGTGACCTGTGGATCATTTTCCGGCGCATGCCAAGCTTCAGATAGAGCTGCAGATTCCAATAGGGCAGGACGTATCGGGTCTTGTTGTGCAGATTGAGGACCAGTTTTCGACCTTGTGAGACGCATTCCCATACATCTGTTTGAGGAGGTTTTGCTGTAATCCGACATCCATGGGTTGTCGACCTCCAAGCCTTCTGGCGCTAACGGATATGTATTATCCTCAAAACGGAGCTCTTCTGGGTACTCCAGATCGACTTCGAGAATGAAGCCCTTCCCTGCATCTACAGGCTGGTTCGAGGTCGCCTTCACATCCTCTTGCGCGACACACTCCAACACGATTGCCAGCAGCGGCTGCAAAATCGCCCAGCCGTACAGGTTGTTGTCTTCGTAGTACTGGATCAAGCCTTGGGTTTTCCCCGGATCTAAGTTTGGCATCTTGGTGTTGTTGGCCTTGGCGAAGCGCCTGATGGCCAGGCTTATGCCGCCGCACAGGCCCTTCTCGATGAAGAGATGCATGTTGATGTCGGTGAGCAGCTCGAGCTCCACCCCTATGTGCTTGAGGAGAGCGTCCTAGAAACTTTTTCCGTGGGCGTAATCAACGTCGGTGATGCCTTCGCCGGAGAGCTTGCTTTAGAAAACCTCCTTCAGTGGGAGGGCCTCCTCGTCGAATCGGGGCCAGCCTTCCATATACTCGTAGGGGTAGATCTCATTGCAGAGCAGGAGGGTACGCTTTGGAGTTTCGGCTCGTAGTCTGCTATGATGCGCATGTCTCGCGGGTCGCTGGCTTTCACCAGGCCATCCAGGCTTGAGAGGATGAACTGGGCGCTTTCGATAAATAGAAGCTGGTCAATACGGAACGAGATGTATTTCTCAACATTGTTGGGGATGCAGGTGATCTTCTCTTCAGTCTCTGCGATAGTCCGCATGATGAGGTGGCTGTCGTAACACCGCAGTTTGTAAAATACACCTGGTATGGTTGTCGTCTTCAGACTGAGCCGCAACTTTAAGTTGCACTCTTGGGACCGCACCTCGGTACTTGCCACTATTGTGGTAGTGGTCTTGCATGGAATCGCCTTCGAGGGGCTTGCTGTAGACGTGGCAATTTGTGGCTTTCTTGTGGCTACCCTAGTCGTTTCCTGTTATGTGCATAGCCTAGGGGTTAGCCAACACCGTCTTGATCTTACGCTCTTCATCTTGCAGCGCTTTCTGGAAATGCATGGCCGCGTCAGGTCCACGGTAAAGCTGCGGCAGCTGCGTTTCCCCATTTGCAACGAACGATTAAGAATGAGTAGCCGCTTGCCTCGTGTCTGGAAGTTTGCTGGGTGCCGCTCTTTTCGGGGTTAAGCGCGGGTCCCTTGGTCTTACGAACCAGTCTCTCGAAGTCTGCGTAGATTATAAAGGGAGCTTTTAGCTGCTTGTGGTAGTTCTCAAAGCGGATTTTGTCATTTTTTCCGGTGGTTGGCATTCTGATGGCAACCGCATTCTGGATGATGCCTCAACATTCAGGCTTATGCTCTTTTCTGCAAATCCTGCCTGGTGAAGCCATGAAGACAACGCTCACAGAAGTGAAGCTGACGGTGGCCAATCTGCTTGAGAAGGCAGTTGAAGTCCTTGATCCAAGTATAGTGGTGCTTCTCGGGGTTTTTCGAATCCAAAACGAGGAAGAGATTCACAGTCTTGCGAGCTCTCTCTACTTTAATCAGACGGCAAGGAACGATGCCGCCTTCCCAACATTACACGTTGATAACAATGTCATTCTGGCGCTCTACTCTTTCGACCTGGCAGAGTGGTGTGGGTGCGCTCAACCCCGTAAAGTAAAGGCCGTCTTCAGTGGGATACTTCTCCGGCCGTTGGGGATTTCTAGCTGCGGGAAACAGCGGAGATCAGCGGAGGCAGTCGCCGTCTTTGTTTTTCACGTTTACAATTGCCTTCTTGTTCTTAAACGCATTTGGAAGAGGATGGTATGAGCCTCCACGTGCAGGCTGGTAGTGAGCGATGTCAAGCCAGAGTGTTTTGACATGATCCACTATCCACCTAGACCCTTCCAGAGTGAGCTTTTTCAATCTCTTCAGGATTGTTGGGAAAGCTTCATTTAGGGCTTGCAGAATCTCATGCGCCTATAGCAGCGTGATATGCTTTGTATACTACTAAATAATATATCGCTATCACTAATCACAATAAAAACACTAGCTCTAATTTCAAAACTGAAAACCAAAATGGTGGAAATTGAGCAGATGCTCAATATTGCCCAATCAACCTTGCAAAACGAAGAACAATAGATGTCCAAACTCTTACACATAAAGGGCTCTGGTCTATACGATTAAAGATACACGTGCATGACATCGTTTGTGAGAAAAACGAGCCGGCTTGTGGCCTTTACGAACCTGCAATCGAGATACTTATAAAAGCCAAGAAGCAAGACTTTATTATCGAGCAGAAAATCAATTACACTTTGCAATGTCGCCGAATTTAAAGGAATGTCCGTGTACGAAATATCTAAGATAGAAAACACTGTATTGCGTACCGCAACCCATTGCCAACACAGTTGCAGAAAACGTATGGTACTTCCCCTACCATCTAGTGGCAAACATTTTTTACATATTCCGGACCAAATCTTTGTTTAATGTGGCTTAACTTTTCTTTTAAATGTGAACAATTTTATTAGTTACTGAAGAATCTGTGTGAGAATGATAACACCGTAAGCAGATTGAAAATTCTTTTATGGACTGTAACGGTACGTTTACACACAACGATTTATTGAGCCGACAATGACGCCATATTAACTGATTCTAGCTATATTTGGAAAGTTTGTCGTGGAAGACAAGTCGCTGTATGTAAGTAATGCATCAGATGTATTTACGAGATTTCAAATAGCTTAAAAGAAAACAAACAGGTCAAAGAAAGGTAGTAAAGCAAAATTAAAACGGGTCGTTGTAGGTACAATCAAGGCAATGTCTATCATTATTAATTTGTTAAAAATAAAGAAAAAGAAAAAATGTCAGTGTGGGTTAAAGTACAAATCGAGATAAATTTGCCGTATTTCTTTCGTTGGAAATAATCGTGAATTTTTTCTTTTTCCGAATCGCTGCAGATTTTGGATTTCGATAAAAACAACCACGCTCTCTACATTTTCTTTTCCAGTGTTGACAGAAGACATTTCAATCCCTATTTTTGAATGATCATAATTTGCTTGTTTCTCATGCAATAGCAACATAGTAAAAATTAAAGCAGAATCTAAAGTTTTCTACACATTTTCATGCGATTTTTCGAGTCGAGCGATTTTTAAATATGGCAAGAACACGTTGTACGTAAACGTACCTTTATACCGTTAAATATGATATCTGACAGTAATACAACAAAAGTTGTATTAAATAATTGCAGGTGCATAAAAATTAAAATTTATAGCTTGAAATACAGGTGTCCTACCTGATGTCGCAATATTCCATTCCTCAGCTTTTTTGAATACTACAAAATTAAAACACACATTTTATTCCAAAGCCATCAACAGAGAGAGTATACAACTGATTTATATTATGTAAAACACATATGTTTTGTAACTTATTATTGTTATATTCTAAAACGTCGTTCACTCTCACACTATAATATCTAATTTGCTCTTATTATAGTCATTGACAAAATCATTTTATTTACACGACAAATTTTTGCTAAAATATTTAATCCAAGGAATCATATATTATGCGAAAATGCTATCTTTATGCAAATAACTATAACAAGAATTTCAAGTTACACTCACTAAGTGTGACAAAAGGTGACCCTACAATTAACAGTTATGTTTACGCGTGGATTGTGCGAGACTGCACTTGAAAATAACCAGCTTATACAGAACATTTTACAACTTTCAACATTTACAACATTTTACAACATTTACAACATTTTACAGAGAGATAAGAGAACATGGTAGAGCGAAGAATCAATCGCATTATTATAATTCTGTAATCGAGTGTAACAGTAAGAAGACTCTAGCTCTAGCGTCTACTCTGCGTAGAAAGTTTTGTTTCACAATCCCACGAAATACATGCATCTTAGTATCAATTTCGTGTATAAATTGTAATCCTGCTTTAATGGTAGCAAATAATAGCAAATACTATAGGCCCATCAGCAACTCGTATTGATAAGTGCAGCTTTGTTATAAAATACAGTTGTCTATGTTTAGATTTAGATTTCTTAAACCTCCTCTATGGTTAGGTTTCTAATTTCTGCGTTTTCATTTTCTATCAACTGAAAATTGTCTCTTTTCATCTTTCTTAATACTGGGTGATTACGCCTTTTTTTCTGGCTGAAGTTTCTTTTGCATCTATGCTGAGTATTTCTTGAATCGTGTTGGCACTGCAGTTTGTTCAAGATCACTCTTTTGTTACATCTATTGATACAACTCTCCGTAAAATGATTTGAAACACAACAGAGGCTTTGCTCAGATACCTATACTTGCAAGTTATATTTTCCATTCATTGTTTTTTCCTTGTTTCGTTTAAGGGAAACCTTTAGAATTAACAGTGAAAATCGTTAGGTATTATTTATTTGTGATATGGAAAAAAGTATTATTTTTTATATTGTATGGTAGGTTCTTTACCTCCCTTTATGGATTATTTTGTTAATTTAACCTCAGACTCGTCCTCAACACTTTATTCGCTGTTACTACGCTCGTTATATTCCCTATGTCACTTTCGTTTCAACAGCCAAAAATAAATTATTTTCTTTACAATGGTTTTTTTTATCCAATTCTTCTAATATCAATATAAATGATGTCAAAAAGAAAAAGCCAATTTATCCATGTTTGCTAAATTGTTCGTGACTTACTTTCAGGATTAATGTAAGTGCTTTTAAAACTCAGAGGCGTAAAGAATTTACAAATGTAAAGAAAATTTTCTACCTGATGTCAAAAACAGTCAAATGTTTTAGCAGCAATAAGTATATTTCGTATTTTGTATGCACAAGTTTACATTCTAGTCTAAATTTACACAAACTTCCGAATTACAAAATGTATAATTAGCTCGTTTCATAGTTTGCTATGTTTTATTCTAAGTTTCATCTATTTTGTCCCTCATTCTCCGTAGTATAAACTGTGAAAGAGTTGCTACTTCATTAGATTTTCACTTGCCTTGTCGACAGTTTGTGTGATAGTCTGTTCTTAACTTAAACACTTACTACTATAAATTTGTGATCTGTCTTATTGTTCTAGCACATTCTTTGATGGATTTCACGAACACAAGCTTCATGGTGTTCACTCCTGTTATCCCGTTTTTCATGCCTTGCAAAGCCAAGAAAACAAGATTTTATTGATGAATTTTCTCTACAAGTGTTCTCTGCATTTGACAAGATTTTCGTCCGTATCAGAAGTGTGTAAAAGCAAAAATAGGGTAGCCTATGGAATAAATTAGGGGTAAATGAAGTAGTTAAATGAACATAATTCAAATAAAATTGTATACTTATTATCATTTACACAGAACTCATTCAATATTTAAAAACTTATTCCAGTTATATTACTAAGTAAGTGTTTAACCGTTTCTGCATTTTTCGAACGTTTTAGCGTAGATTACACGCCTCATAAATGCATGGGCTCGCAAGAATCGCACCAAGTAAAGTAAAGTCATTTAGATTTCTCGCGACATTTAAAGGGTTTATTTACTAAAAACCATTTTTTCCATAGTTGTGTTTTAAAAAAAAGGTTCTCTGACGTGTCTCAGATTTCGTTTAGAAAACTTGTTCCCCCTAATGATGAATACCGTATTTGTTCGAACAAATACAGCGTTGCTAAATTTTTTCTCATTACGCGTAAAGTGTTTATTGGAGGGCAGCGCTAGCTCAGGGACGGTGCTTGTTCGAACAAATACGATAAACACGACGTACTTATGACATGATTCAACATAAGTATATAGGAAATTAGTTATTGTGTTTTGAGCCAACTGGTCGTGTTATTTATTGTTATATTTTCTAATTGCGTTTTTGAAAAGTCTAAATTTTTCCAATGATTTCAGGCTTATTGCAAACAATGTTTGATAGTAAACGCTTTGCTCAATTATTGCAAGTGATCGAAAGTGTTTTGTATTTCCTGACCATGGACTTTATAGTTTAACACGTATCATATTTCACTAGAAGTAAATCGTAAGCCACACAAATAATACTTGTAATACGCACAATATTCAAAAGCTAAATTCATTTATTTGCTTTCAGCATTTGATTAGACTACTCTAACTCTGGATGAGTAAATCGAGCGATGTATAAGCAATGCAAATAATACCAATTGGACCCATTACATAACAGTACATTGTAATATATACGTGATTTGCCACTACGCCAGCCACCCTAAATTTGAACAATATCTTGGCTTTTAGATGTTGCTTTTTTTATGAAATTTCATATTATTGATATTTCGTTTGTATAATCGATGAATCAAGCTCATGTTTAGTTTCGCTATACTGAATAACAGGCAATATGATACAATTCGATTTTTGAGTTGCAATGTTTCTTGATAATATTTCTCAAAATAACAATAATTTCACATCATTGAGTCACCGACGATTCTTTACTTAGTGTATACTATTGTATTCATCTTTGTACGCTTCACAGTTTGAATATATCTTATGTATTACATACGTACTATATGTGCTCTCTTATTTACTGTCAGATTGACCTTAGGCACAGTATAATTTAACAACAAAATTTCAATTAGAATGCAAAGAATTTAGCAAGTTAACACTTTAATGACAAAATTCTCTTAAATTAACTTTAAGACACAAAGTTTCATTTCTCTCACCAAAATTCGCTCGGAGTCAATTAACAGAACGAAATGAAAAATAGTCAGGAAAACAGCATTGACATATTTCCCGACAAATAAACGAACACATTAAACGTGCCTCTCGTCATTGTTCGCACTTCCGACTATCTCAAAAGATAGTGACAGACAAACAAACCGAACGACGGACACTTTTTCAGTATAGCGTAGTGGTTAGCCGCGCATGCGCAGGTCCTATCACCAAAAATGCTATAGAAATGTTATTTTTACTCACAAATGATACCTACAACATATGATAAGAACTTGCACTAAAATGCAGAAAATTGCATTTCTGAGGCCCTATAAATCAAAATTTTCCGGACAGTTTCCTGTAGTGAAACGAATCATGAAAGGGGTGTTTAAGAAACGTTCTGCTCTTCCAAGATATTCTTCCACTTGCGATGTGAGTGTTGTTTTTAGCAGTTACACTTGGTACCACTTTACAGCGGATGAAGAATTTCTTAACGCTAATGGCATTGATACATCTGTATAAAAAAATCAAACCACCAGAGCAGCATCTACCTCGTCTCTCATTACTAAACCTTTTGATGAAAAGGATATAATTACTACAGCAGAATGACGAAGGCAGAGACTTTTCATCGATTATGCCATAGAGAATTAAACGAGACATATCTTAAGTCAAAGTTTGATTGTAATTCTGCGAGTCATCAACTACGAGTGAAGGAGTTGGAAGCCTACTCACTTTTGTTTTTCTTTCGCAAACAACTCCTCCACTTGCTATTCAGTCATTAAACCAATATCAATACTTTAAAGATTGACTAGTGCAAGCGTGCATGGTACACACTCTCTCTCGTGCAACTCATCCACTCCTGGCTGATGACTCGTAGAATTACGATGCAACTTCGACTTAAAGAAAGTCTTGTTTAATTTCCATTTTCATTTTAAAATAAGAACTAACTTTTTGAAGTTTTTGGGTTTTGCAACATAATTTAAATTTGTCGCTGATTTTTCCCATAAACATATTTGAATAAACGTTAGAGGAAGGTAGATATGAATATTGTAGAAAGAGAATTTTCTACAAATAGACCGTTACTAAAGTATATAGCACACTCTTTAAGTAACTTTCAACGCCCAAAAAAAATTTCATAAGGTCAAAAAATAAGGAACATAAAGGAATTCAAATCACATAATCATAAGTTGATATCTTAGACTTTTTCTAACTTAGACACATAGTATTATTCTTAACCCTTATATACATAGATATCTCTGATAGGTCCGGTAATGTCTTGCGCATTAAGCTAAAATGTTTAAGTAAAATTTATGAAATAAACTTGAAAAATTTACTCAAAACGTTACTGAAAACTCAAAGAAGACTTAATTATTCAAAATAGACTCTTTTAGCTTTCGATAAAACACGAGTTTTATTTTGCACTCTTATTGGCATTTTCCAGATGGCAAATCAAAAAAATGAATTATACTCCAAAAACAACTTTGAGATAAAGTAAACCTTTATGTTACTTTCAAAAACACTTGCGTCCTGTTATTTTAACTCAAATTTTTAGTTATTCGCTTTGTCTTTTTGGATTAACTGATAATAATCGACAAAAAAATTGGTCATTACTGAAACGTAAATTGGCTGCACTTGATTTTTTCCTAAACTTGCAAAGTTTAAGATAATACATACTTCAACAAAGTAAACATTACAAGTTTAATTCATGCTTGAAGTTGAAATTGAAATTACACAAATTAGACATATAAAAATCAATACCTTTTAAATTTCTGTAATAATGAAATTGGAGCACTACTAGAAAGGCTGCCATTCCAGTAGCAGTAAAATGAACATTTCTCTCTTCTTCTAAAAAAAGTATCATAGTTGCAATACGAATAGTCTTCCGGTGAATTAAACTCTATAAACTCTAATGCGTTTTTAGGAAAACTTCATGAAAAGTCTGTACACCATTGAGTTTGTTGATTTTCTTTCCATCAACTACACTACCAGTTAAAGGGATGAATGATGTGAAACAAATGGAAAACAAGTTGACCAATCAATGATTGTTGTAAATTGTTTTTGCTTTAAACCTCTTTTTCATCTTTACTGCGAGTTAAAACAGTTCTCATTGATAAGAAGAAATCTTTTTATTTGCAAAATGACCTGTATTCTGATGTAAAATTGGATTTCAAACTGAAAATTTTACAATCGTAAGTCCCTCGACATCAATTTTTACTGTTTCTGGGTTGTGATTTTGTTCCTCTTTGAAATAAGAACTAAAGTATGAATTTTAAAGTTTACTTAATACAAAGCTACACCTTATGCACGACTTAAGCCAGCAAAATGTGTTATAACAATAACTTGATTCACCTTAATTTTTTCATCTTTTAAATATACAAAATATATATTTGGTCTTCGTTTCACTTGTAAATTATCTTCGTTACAGAAGACAAAATCGTCTAATAAGACAAAATGCTAAAGGTTTTTACAACAGTGAGCTAAATGCAAGAAATAAAATCGGCAGAAACGAATAAAATTGTGAAACAAATTAGCTTCTTCAAGATTTAATTAGGATACGCAGCGAATCTGTGCACTTCAGCTTCCTCAAATCGTGTTGAGGTTCTTTGCTTGGGACAGTTGCGTATAAGTTGTACGAGATACTCAAAATCATCACAAGTCTGGAAAGTTTTGTTAACTAACCCCGAGTTAAGACATTTAAACTTGGGTATAAATGCGCACGAATCCAAATAAGGTAGATTAACAACGCAAGTTCGATCAACCCATCCAATTACAGATGGAAAGCCTGCTTGCAAAAAATTTGTTTTTATTTTATCGACTACGCAGTTTTTCATCAGTCGAGATAGCAATTTTCAATAGTGATTCCTTGCTCTATACATTGCCAGGATTAAAACTCCTGACGTTCCAGACATGGGCGTATGGGCGTCTTTATGTTTGGCAAGGAAACATTCTTCTTTGAGCAATTGCTGTGTTCTCATAGAAAATTAAATAAATAAAAAAGATAGACTTGTTTGAGATTTAGTTTTAAAAATAAGTAGTGATACAAAACAGACCTAAAAGTTGGTTTTGCGCACCCGAGATCTTGGGTTCACAATTTCTGCTACGAGCGCTTGTATGCGCGCAAAATTTGAAACAAAAGTTTTTTCTAAAAAAATATAGTGCGAAATTCGCTTTTAAAGCGCGCAAAAAAACTAACAAAAACTAATCTTGTCGTGCGCAATTTACAAACTTACTAGTCGGCACAGAATATATAATAAGAATACCATTTTCAATATTCATGAGCAGTATAAAATCATTTTAGAATACCAGCCGTTTTAGCACAAACAACATCTAGTACCTTAACTTCAAATCAAACAAGGCATATATATCGTATTCATTCGTGTTTCCTGGTATGATTGATCGATGTTGCTGTAGTTAACTAATATATATATATATATATATCATCGCAGGCTCAAGTTTTTTTATTATAAAATGTATTATGTCTAAAATTAGTCATAATACATCTTATAATAAAAAAAACCGGGGGGATCGTTTTTGAAGCAGTCAGCGGTAGTAAACATAATAATAGAGGAGGGTGAGCCTGTGATAATATACATATATATATTAGAAAAGTGAATAAGAGTAATATAAATATATAAACAAGAAGAATATATAAAAAAAGATATATTTCAAATACAATATAAAATAATTACATTGATGAAAGTCCAAAGTCCAATTTTTTAAAATGATATATGGAAAGTCCAAAGTCCAATTTATTGATGATACAAATTGTCTCGCAACAATGCATAATTCACAATATAAAATCGATAAAAGGACTGAAATAATTCACCAAATTCATTATCGCTCCAAAACCACTTAAACCAACTTTTCATCTGCATACAAAGACATGGATAAGCTGATTTGACTCTTATGTCACACATTCTAATATTTAACAAATTTTTTTCTAAAAAAATGATGATGAACAAGTAAGTGTCATATTGTTAATAAATAATAAAAAATTAAAATATGCTTACCAAAAAAGTTGAGACAAAATTAATCACAAACACCAATATTAACAGGTTGAACCAAAGACGTTGTTGCTTTATGAAGACAGAAAAGAAATCCAATATGGAGAAGACCTGTTATGAAGATGTATTGACCATCATATTTCCAAAAAAATTTCAGATCTTGAATAATTGAATTAATTCTACTTTTGAAAGACATCTTCTCTCTTTGAGCGACTGAATATTTATGATACAAGTATATATATAAAAAAGTATAAATATAGAGAAAATTGTAAAAAAAGGAAATTTATTGTAAAATTGAAAAAAGTTGAAAAAAATTGAAAACAAATAAATTTAAAAATGTAAAAAAATGAAAAAAAATGTGAAAAAATGCAAAACAATTTTAATCAAGAAAAACAATTTATTACATGTTTTTACAATTTAAAATGTTATATTAAAAAAAGTTTTTTTTAAATAAACCACTAGGTTCACCAAATGTTGACAGTTTTTCCTCTTTTTTAACAAATGATCCCATGGGTACATCACCAAATCTTGATTGAAAAGTTGCACCAAATGCTAATGGATTTTCCTCCTTACTAAGTAAATCAAATGGTTTTTTACTTTCATCAAATGCTTCTGGTTTTTCTTCTTTACTAAGTAAATCAAATGATTTTTTAGCACTAGATTTTCCAAATAACCCAGTAGGTGTAACAAATGTTTATTTTTCAGTTTTATTTTTTCTGACACATTTTTTTTATCAAGTAATTTCAAATGTTTTATAACATTTTCTTCATTAAATTTTGTAAACATATCTTTTATTTCTTTAATTTCTTTTTGCACCAAGATGTTTGTTGTTTTTATAAATAAAGATATTTCTTGTAGTCTTGTTTTTATATCTTTAGATTCATTCATTTTTTTTCTTTTTTTGTATTTTTTTCTGTAACACAACAAAAGTTGGTATTAATAGGAATACACACTGATTTCAGTTTTTGTTAATAACATAACTTACCGCTGTATTGTTTCTTTCTTTATGAATAAAATTAACTTCTTTTTCAATTTTTTTTTGTAATTTTTTCTTTTCTTTATAGCAAGTATATGTATGATAAAAAATACAATCTGACGGATATACTGGTAATGATGCGTTATATAAAAGTTTTTGAGATCTTTGACATTTTTTACAATAAAAATAATATTTATAAATAATTTTTTTATATCTTTCATTTTCAAGAAAATTATCATTTTTATTAAATTCCATTTTTCCAAAAAAATATGAAAATTACTTATTACTTTTTCTTCTTTCTTCTTCAATAAAATCAATTTCTTTCTCAATTATTATTTTAACTCTTCCTTTTTTTTACAGCAAACATATGAATGATAATAAACACAATTTGATGGATTTTTCGGTATTGACCTGCTATATAAAGCTTCCATTTGATATTTTGGAATTCTTTACAATAAAAACAATAATTATAAAATAATTTTCTATATCTTTCATTTGTATAAAGGATTTAGAAGAAGATTTCGAATTGCTGAAGAAACGAACAAAGAATTTGTAGAAAGAGAAGAAACATTATTTCAAACTAATGAAGAAATAAAAATAGTAAATAAATCTTTATGTTAAAAAAAAATGAATTGATTGATATAAATAAAACATTGCTAAAAAAACTTGAAGAAAAAGACGATGTCTTGATAGTTGATTGATACATATATATACTCATGACTGTATTAAGAAAAAAATTTTATTATAATTTTTATTTGAAATGTATGATGTTAACGAAAGTTTTACGCGTGTTGCATTAAAAAAATTATGTAAAGATATTCAAAATGAAAATAAAATTTTAAGAAAAAAATTGCATTATACTCAAAACTATGAATAAACAATAATTTTATAGGGATTATATTTTATTTTTTTTGGATACAATTGAGGAAAAATCTCAAGAAGTGACTGCTTTAAAATTAGATGTTGAAAAATTGAATGTAGATATTGAAAGTACTATCCACAAGATTAAAGAGCAAGATATTATCATAAAAAAGCAAGATATTATCATAAAAGAAAAAGAAAATAAAGTTATAGAGTTAGAGAAATTGATAGAAGAAGAAAGAAAAAAATTATTGTATGAAAATGGAAAATAATCATGATGATTGTGATACTATTTATTATTGTTTATTGTTTATATCATGTATTATTTTTTATTATTTTAATTTATGTTAGGGTGTTTATATAAAGAACAATAAGAACAATAAAAACGGAGAAATGGATGATTCCTACATTTGTCTTTTACTTATAACTGGTTGTATTTTTCTTAAATTGAACGAAATACATTCAACGAAAGTGGAATTTTTTAATACCAGGATAAAGATATTGGAAGAAAATATCAAGGAATTAAAGATTTTATTTGATGGACGTACTTATAGATGAAATGATTATAACATTTCTTCTGACATATTAGAGAAATTGATAGAAAAGAAAAATTTATTGAATGAAAATGGAAAATAATCATGATGATGACGCTGTTGATGTTATTTTTAATTGTTTTTTGTTTATCCTTTTTATTATTTTTATTATTTTTTTTGTTTGTGTGTTTATATAAAGAGCAATAAGAGCAATAAGAATGGAGAAATGGCTGAAGCGAAGGAAAATGAAAAGGTTAAATATATTGACTTTACTTCATTATATCCATGTTGGAAGAAAACATCAAGGAATTAAAGATTTTATTTGATGGAAGTCCTCGTAGATGAAATGATTATAACGTTTCTTGTGACATTATTATTTTTTTCATTAATTTTTTCGTGGTATATTTGTTATCACTGTTATATTATTGAAGAGGGATTTATGAAAAAGATAAAATACCAAGAAAAGAAAATTCTGGAGATACAGGAACTTATGAAAAATAGGTATTTGTTAGAAGAAGGAACTATCTGTATTGGTGGTGGTGATGAATGGGAATAATATAATTCATTGTTATTTTAATGGAATTTATTTGTTTCAATTCGACGAAAAATTTTTTAAAAAAATTTTTTCTAAAAATTACATTGTTGACTTTTTATCAAAGAATTACGAGTTGAAAATTACTGATCAAAAAAAAATTGATAATTTTATTTTAAAATATAAAACATATCTCAGAGACTATAATAATATTTATATAAATGAACAAAAATATATAGAAAAAAATATTGGTAAAATTATTTTTTATAAGGGACCAATTATTAATATAACAAAAATGGAATAGGATTAATGAAAAACATTTGTTGATAATTTTGTAAAAAAAATTTGTTGATTTTTTGTAAAAAATAAAAAAATTGTCGAATTTTGTAGGGTATATATTCATCTTATTTTTCATGTTTTGCATCATTTGATTTCATATACTTTCAAACATCACATCGATATAAGTTTTTTAAGGAAAAGATAAAACAAATGGCTCAAGAGTTTACCATTTATAAAAAAACTTTTAGAGATTTGGTGACAGTTTTACAAAGTTATACTAATGGAAAAGCAATCTTTGGAAATAAAGGATGCAGTTTTAATCATTTTAGTAAGTTATGTTTTTTTTCAAAATCTGTTTACTCTCCGTACAATGATGGGTTGTGTTCTAAAGACGAATTGCAAATGAATTTGCAAGCATGTGAAAAATTAGCAAACGTGTTGAATAAAATTGCTAATAAAGATGAAGGTGAAGATTTGTATGAAGTTTTGTTTTCATCTAACGAAAAACGCGTTATTTTGGAACGTGAATCAGGAAAACTTATTTTAAAAACACAAAAATCATCTCGTACTGTTGATGAAAGTGTAACTATTTGTGTTGATGATGATAATAATGAGTGGGATGAATGTTTCAAACCAAGCGATCTAAATGATATTTCGATGATTGATTCGACAGATGAATTTTACAAAGTGTATTTCAGAAAAGATGACGACTTAAAATCTATATCACAAAAATTGCGAGAATTTGTTGCATCTTGTCGCGATTTATTAAAAAGTGAAGAAGAGAAGAAAAAAGCAATCAAAGTAAAGGAACTTAAAGAAAAAAAAAGTAAAAAAGAAAAGACGAAAACCGTACCAAGAAAAAAAAGAAAAATTAATGAAAATGGAAATGATATTGAAAATGGTAATGACATTGAAATTGATAATGATATTGAAGCTATTTATATGTTGAAAGAGTTTTCTAATAAATTGGATATTTCAATATATGATTGCGTTGTTTATCATAGTGAAATTATGAATGAAATTTTAGAGGAAAAAATGGCAAAGAAATATGATTTTGTAGAAATTTATAAAAAATATGGAAATGATGAAATCGAAAGAATATATAATGACATTTTTCTTTCAGTGCTTGATTATCACCATCCTCTTCCAAAGATTGTAAATGATGACGATGAGGAGAACGAAGAAGAAGACTAATTTAATTAATGACGATTTTATAAAAAAAGTAGCAAGATTATTAAAAGATGAACATTTAGAAGATAATGAACAAAATATATATAATTTGTATGAAAAGAAAAAGAAAAAATATAATCGATTAAATATAAATGTATGGAAAAAAATGATTTGTGGAGTATTGATTTAGCTGAAATGAAAGATTTGACAAGATATAATGATAATTTGCGATATTTGTTATGTGTAGTCAATGTTTATTCAAGATATGCATTTGTTCGTTTATTACAAAATATATCTAGTAAAAATGTTATGAAAAAGTTTGAAGATATTTTATTGAAAGAAAATGAATTTCCTAAAAAAATAGTATCGGACTAGGGAGAGGAATTTCAAGGGATTCGAAAAAAATTATCAAAAAAATATAATTTTACAATTTATAATACCTATAATCGTGAAATTAAAGCTACTCATGCTGAAAGATTTATACGAACAATAAAACAGATGATTAGAAGAACTATTGACTTGTTGCAAACGAGAAGCGAAAAAAATATTTTTAATTATAAAAAATACTTACATTTAATTGTGGAAAGATATAACGAATCTCTTCATCGTGGATTACTCTCTGATAATCTTTCACCATATGATGCCTATTTAGGTGGAAAAAAAATAAATTACATCAAGACTGTCTAATATTTTAAACAAAAAAAGGGATAAAAATTGAAATATATTAAAAAAAAAAGATAAAGTGCAAATTTCAAGAATTAAAAATAATATTTTTGAAAAGGAAAGTTTAAGACAGTGGGTTAATGAGATTTTTTATATAAATAAAGTTTTGTTGACGGATCCTGTTACTTATAAGCTTTGTGATAACGACGGTGAGGAAATTCAAGGGAAATTTTATCGTGAAGAATTGAAAAAGGTTTAAAAATGAAAAATATTACATTAATTAGTAATGTTAATAATAAAAATGGTGAAAAAAATTATATTAATAATTTTACCACAACATTACCGTGTCAAATTGATGCAATAAATAATAAAAAATACATATCCGTGTTAAATGTTTTTTATCCAAAAACAGCAAAAAATATTAATGAAGATGAATGCTGGTGTGATTTGGAATTACAATTTTCAAAATACTTTATTCAAACGGATGATACCACTAAAAATATAGATAAAAGTTTATATCCAATTTTGAAGTTTAATTTACCAAGAATTAAAATACCATCGGGAATATATAACAATAAAAAAGTTTTAGCGCTTTTAAATGATTATTTAAACGATTTTAATGTTTTTTTAATAATAAAAATGGAAAAAATAATATAGTTTAACAAATGAATATACTTGTTACTATGGTCAGGGGAAAGAATCTTATATCAAAAATGGTAAAAAATATGATTTTAAAAATTATATTTGGACACGACCAGTAATGAACAAAATAGATTATATTGATTATGCTACAGGAAATAATACCTTGCAATTTAAATTGACTTTTTCAAAAAAATTAAGTTTTATGCTGGGAATGGATAAAGAAGAAATAAAATATACATTTGATTCTGGATTTGATTCTAGCGAACGTAAATTTTTAAAAAAAATTAAATTATTTCATTGTCCATATCTTCCTGATGAGACAATTGGTTTAAATAAAATGTTTATATATTGTGATAAAATTGATAGTGAAATTGTTGGTGATTCAAGAAGTGAATTGTTATGTATTGTCCCTTTACATTGTGCAGATGAAAGTGGAGACGACTTCTCTGTGTACAATCCTCCAATTATAAAAAAACAATAAATTTCTTCATTTATTAAAGATTTAACTATAAAAGTGTTGGATCATCAGGGCAACTATATACCGTTTGATTCTGGAAATATAACGTTGGAATGCCAAATTGATTGAAAAAATTGAAATTAAGTTACGTCCTATTCAAATACCTAATCATAATCACGCTTTATCTCGAAATTTTTTTTGGCCAGGTATAGATATATTATATCCATTTAATTTATCAGGAATTAGTAAAAATAATAAGATTTTATATCGAATAAAGAGTTTAAAACCAAAAAATTTCGAAAATGGAGGGTTTAAATTAAATATCTATTCAGTTATTCCATATGATTTTTTTACTAATACAAGTAGAAATGTACAAAAAATACCAGATCTTGGTGATTTAACTTATGTAAAAATTGTATACCAGATAGTATAAAAAGTACTGATAACGAGTCGAATAATATTTAATTTTTTTTATTAATGCATAAAAATTTTTTTTTATATTTAAATGGAGGGTTAGCTAAATTAGATGCTGTTGCTAATTATAATTTGCAATCAATGCAAATAATGGAATATGAAAAAGCTCCTTCATGTCTATTTTCAAAATATATATTATTTGAATTGGAGTATGATGATTCAGATAATAACTATATCACCAACGAAGAACTAGATATATTTCTGGACTTAAAATTTGAAGAAAAAAATGAATGAGGAAAGAAAAAATAATTTGTATAAATATTATGAAAATGTATTAGAGGGTAACGAATGAAATATTGTAACCCACATTTTAATTACATAAAATATAAATCTAATTCTATCACTGAAAATAAAGGAATTTGTCCACCTACGGGCTTAACTGATGTCGCACTTAATAATTTATTAAAAAAACAATTATCAGAATATACTGTCAAAGAAAAAGAAAAGGAAAATAAAAAAGATTTTCCAAAGAGAAAAAGAAAAAGAATTGATGATGATTTATTGAATTTTTTACAGAAATAAATTGAATTTCTTGTAAATAATATATATATATTTATAAGTTATTAAAAAAAATTATGATTTCATTTTATATCTTTTGTTGGTTGTGTGAACTTCTAACTAATAAAATAATAAAAAATGGCAAGCGTTAGTGAAAATGAAATTGATAAAAACGATTATGTTGTAAGCAGTAATTTAAATTTATTTCAACCAGTTCCTCGAAATCGCACATTTTTAGAATTTAGACCTATTTATTTAAATCCTGAACCTGATGAACCTTATGCAAAAAAATTCGAATGTATAATGTCAAAATCCGAATATGGTTTGTTGAGAACTGATGACTTTGATATGAGTGGTAGAATAAAATTAATGGCTGGCGGTACTTTATTTAATGATTTAAACATATGCGTTTATCCAAGACCTCTAACTAACATGTGGTGTAATATAAATTTATATATTAATGATGTTTTAGTAAATAACATTACTAATCAGTATAATAGAATTTCATATTTAAAAAATATTTTATATACACCATATGAATCACGTGGTGATTTAGGTGATGCAAATCTAGATATATTGGATGGAAGTGGAAAAATGGATGAAGTAGATAAATTGCATCAAATACGAATGCTAATGAGCGAGTTGATATAAACGGGAAAAATGCACGAGTAAAACTTATAAATAATAAGAGTTGCAAAATTATAGACCAACTTGATATGAGTTTGATAAATGGATATGGTAAAACAACATGGATTACATAAGCTAGTGAATTGAAATTTCAATTTGCAAGAGCAGAAAAAACAAATTATTTGATGGTGTTAGCTGCTGATAATCCTCAAAATTACGATATTCATCTTAAAGATTTAAAGATAAACACTAGAATGTTTAAACCAAATGAACAATTGAGTAGAGCCATAAATAATAAACTGATACAAAAAAATGAAGAGTGTCATTATTTTATAAATAATATGAGAGTTGTTTTAAAAACTCTTCCTATTGGATCCCGAGCAATCAACTGTTATGATGTATGCACTGGGGGTTTACCATCAAGAGTGTTTATAGTTTTTCAAAAAAACATCAAGATTTAATGGTTCATATCAACTCAATTGTCATTTATATAAATTATTGAATTTCCATTATTGTTGTGCACGTACTAATCGTGCAGTAACACATGAGTATCGCGGACGCAAAGAAGCATATTGGAATTTAAAGAAAATTTTAAATAAAAAAAATGAAAAAATGAATTTTGATTACTCTCGATTTAAGTCTGAATGTGGAATTATCGGGTTTGATTTATCTCCTAATCAAGATAGTTTCACCGAAGTTTTATCGGGTCAGAATACAGGGGATTTTGGATTTGATATTAATTTAAAAGCAGCATTAACTGAAGCACATACGATGATATTTTTTGGAGAATTTAGAAATCAAATGAATTATGGATATAAAATTCCTATATATTTTGGATATCGATTTTAATTTTGTTATTATTGTTGTGTATTCATCATGAGAAGAACAAAAAATTATATAAATTAAAGAGAAATAAAAAAAATTTAAAAAGAAAAACTATAAAATTAATTGATATTGATTTTCCATTAAAAAAACAAATTGTACACGTTGATTCAGTAATAAATCCTAATTAATTATAATGGATGATAAAGAAAGTGTAAATGAATGGGGAATATATGATATGGAAAATGAATATAATAAAAAATGCGGAAAATATTGTTAAAGACGAAGAGAATTTAATTAAAGAAAAAGATAAATTTGATGAAGAAAAATTTAATTCTGATGATGATGATGATGAATATGATTTTGATGATGATGATAATGACAATGAAGATGATGATGATGATGATGATGATGAAAATATTTTAAATGAAGAGGTTTTAAAAGCAATTGTCAAATTAGTTGAATTTTCAAAACAAAAGAAAAAAAGTAAAAAAAATAACATTATTCCAAATTTAAAATTATTTATTAATTATAGAGTAGAAAATAGAATAAAACTAATTAAAAATAAGGTTATATTTAAAAATTTGATTTTTATTTTAAAAAATATTTTAAATCATAAAATAATTCTGCATGAAGAAATAAACCCATTTCATAAGAAAATGTTATTAAGAAGTTTAAAACAAAAACATAGTGACGATATAAAACATTTATTATGTGAAGATGTTCAAACAGGGTACTTATTAGAAGATGCTTATAACATAATTAAAAATAATGGTAAATGATAGTGTTGAGAAATTTGGTCTTGTTGACACAAGTCAAATAAATAAATTATTAGCAGAATTGAAGAGAAGACGTGAGGAAGATGATTTAATTAATGGGAAAATTTATAATACAAAAAGACATGAAGTAATAAAAGCATATAATATATTAAAAAAAGAAAGAAAAAATAAAAGAAAAGGAAATTTAATTAATTTTTGAATAAAGCGAGTGACTTAAGACGAGCTGAAAACGAGGATGTTGTAGATACAGATGATATAATGGATGATGGTGATACTCTAAATATAGATGGGGGGGAACTCCCTTTAAAACACCAATAATAACGAGGGGTTCAAAAGCACAACATCACAATTTAATTTCAAGATTTTTTAATAATCAGGGCATAAACAAAAAGGATTTATAAATAAATGGGAAGAAATTTAATTTTACCTACTTTGATTTAGTAAATGATTTAATATCTAATAGAAAAACATTAAATCTCAAAGAACATGAATTAAGATCTATTTTACCTGAGTTAAAAAGAAAAGGAATGCCAGTTTCATATATTAAAAATAATAAAATTAAGGAGATGTATATAAATTCTGATGCGAGCAATACTAGAAGGCGAAGTTCACAAATACCTATTTTATCTACTCCTCCATCACTACTATCTCCTGCTTCAACATCGTCATCCATACGTTTACCACCGCTATTAACTCCTGATCCATCTTTAAATTTAGGGAGCTCTACACCCCATCGTTTTTCTAGTTTTTCTCGACGAAAAACATTGAGAGAAAATAAAACATTTGATATATAAAAAAATGGATATAAAATGTATGTTGGGAAAGTTTTTAACAACTGATAATTTAATAAATTTGGGGAATAATAATAAAATCATTAAAAAAAATTCAAAGGTGTTTTTCCAGCTGATTACTACCCGAAAATAAATTTTAAAGAAGGTGGATGGATATGGAATACAGATACTAGTGATAAACCAGGTCAACATTGGGTAGCAGCGTGGAAAAATGGAAAAATATAATTTTTTTCGATAGTTTTGGATTAACTCCAGAATATTATAAAAATAAAAGATGGCAAAAACTTGCAACTGATAAAAAATTAAATTTTGAAATATTTTCTTATAAAAGACGTCAAAATATTAATACAACCACTTGTGGAGTTTGGTGTTTGTTTTTTTGTTACAAAAATGCTTAAAATGAAGATTTTAAATGTAATTAATCATAATTCGACTTTAGAAAATGATAAAAAATTGTTACGTTTACTTAAAATACTTTTTTCAAGAATTAAAAAAGTGTATGCATGAAAATGTAAAAATGAAATGAAAAATACTCAAATATGTTGTAGTTATAAAAATATATTTAAAAAGTAAAATTATACTGTCGTCATTTTATCAGGATTTACATCAATATCATATTTTTGGGTACATATCCATGTCTAATACATAATTTCCAAAACTTTTCAACAAAGTCTTTCATAGCATAGCATTCATCAATTGTATAATCATTGAATTTAGGTTCTTGCATGAATACTCTGATAAATATCGAGAATACAACTTCATCCAATGTAAAACGTACTTTTTCATATTCGTTCTTGTAAAATACTATGGCAACCATCACTTTCTTTTTCTTCTTCAAAATCTTTATATGAAACACGAAGCTCGGTAATTCGTAAATCAGACTTGCTTAGAACTTCAGAAAAAAATAAATATTTAAGAAAGCAATTCAAATCTTTCATCACATTTAAACAAAATGTTTACCTCGTTCAGGAATCAATGAATTTTTAAGAAAATACTTCCAAACTGTTGTGATAAAGTTTTTCATCAATATATATCTCTTCGTCCCTTTCATTGACAAATGGGACTTCTAAATTTTCTTTTCCTATTTTACTTACTATATCTTCAAACACATCCAATTCACACCAAAATTGAAAATGGGAATAGTGTAATTATGCTCAAAAAAAGTTACAATCATTTTTTTTAAATAAGATGTTTTCGTTAGAACTATTATACATAATTTGAAAATTTACTCTCTATTTATACAAGTCATTTAGCGAAAAGAACTATCTTTATTTAATAAAAAATATATTTCAGAAATAAAATGAAATATTTACATCATATATTGTTGTCAGTTCATTGGGAAAAATATCTTTCCTAATTCTTACATTATGTTTACTTTTTATTTGATTGTCGAAAACAATATAACCATGATCATTCTCATTCATATCGTCCATTAAACATTCCATGAAATTTTTTGATAAACATTTATTAAACAATAATGTTTTTAAATTCCTATTATCTCCTACATTAATGAATACAATAATGTATTGACTATTTCTTCTAGCTGTTCTTAATTTTGTATTTCCGTAATTTAAATTTTGACATGTAAATATGATAGAAAAATTCTCATGATGACAGTCTCGTGTAGCAATTTCATCCAATTTTTTTGTATTATCTTTATTATCCGTTGCATTAATCATCAAATCGTCCAGTATTATTAATGTTTGATTTCCTAATTTTTGTTTTATGTCAGTTACAGAGGGTATGTGTAATTTGCATTTGATAAATTCGTAATTTTGCAGGGCTGTATTTTTTTGTTCATTAATAATAGATTTTATTTCATCAAATATTTCTTGATAACTAGACGAGTAATAATATAAAAGTTTTGTAAAAGGAGGTTCAAAGATTTCATCATTAAATTTTATCAATTCTTTTATAAAATGTGTTTTTCCACATTGTGATGGTCCACAAATAGTCATCATAAAAGGATGTTGAAATTATATAACTGGTTTATATATCATATTTTCAATCTTAAAAATTACCATAAGGAATTGTAAAAAAATTATCTAATATAATACGTTTATCAAAAGTGAATGCAAACTTTTTCACTTTTTCGTTTAAAAATACATTTTGTTGGTTATCACGTGATATTTTTTCTTTATAAATTACTTCAATTATTTTTTCATTATCTTTTACACACTCATTTATCGAATCAAATGTTATTTTTCTTTTCCCATCACCCTTTAAGGAAAATCCTTTCGCATGCACTATTTCATTATTTTGATCTGTTTTAAAAGAATAACTTTTTGGTCCCGTAGAACAAAATGATATAATTTATTCACCATTTTTTAATTCATCAGTAAGGTGACCTAGATAATTACCCGTTTTAATATCATTCCCATCAACACTAATGTAAATTATTGAATCGGTATCATAATATAAAACTTTGTCTAGTAACTTATGTAATATATTTAAAAGCTCTAATCTTGCATAACTTGTTACAAAAGAAGCAATAACAACATTACGATTGGGTAAAATTGACGAACATATTTCATTTTTTTTATGTGTTGTTCTTAAAATATCCGAAGACACGATATTAAAGAAGTTATTTCATTAGTATGATTGTTTGCTAAATACAGTAAATCATATAAGTTATTAATAAGTGATACTGTAACTGCATTATCACTTTGTGCAAACTTTCCCAATAATGAATTTAAAATCATTTTAACAATGAAACGAATACATATATTTTCCTTAATATTACTTCTATCTAATTCAATTCTCTCGTGTTCATAATAATCTAATATAAATTCATTTAATTTTTCTTCATTAACAGTTTCATCCTCATTATAACATTTTTTAGGAATCCCACTTTTTTCTTGTTTCATTTTCATAAAGTTGTCTACAAATCCGTCGAAAATTTTCCCCTTATTTTTATAATGATAAATTTCATATATTTTAATTATTCTATATCCACATTCAATAGCTTTATTTATTTCAACACTAGTCCATGTACCCCTTAATGCTCTTTCTCATCATTATGATTACATTTTCAATTTTTTTCCATAGCACAAGTGTAACATAGTGTAAATATCAATTTATTATTAATGCGTAAGGGTAAAACAGGAAATAAAAGTGTAGTAGGGGGTAATATACAACATTTAATTAACCCAAACACACTAGTGACATCAATATTTGAACATTCTTCCTCTAAATATATTTCAGGATGATTTAGAGGATATTCATACTTTTTTTGAACATATGGATATAATGACGTAAAGTCAATATATTTAACCTTTTCATTTTCCTTCAGTTCATAATATAAACATGAAGGTGATGTTCTACCACCATATAATGCATCACGTCGATGTAACGGTAATACATTAAAAAATTCCTCTTTCCTATTTTTTATTTCACTAATATTTTTATCTTTTAAATATTCACATTCCCACATTTCGACTACATTATAATTATTTTCAATTAATTGTTTTGAAAACTGTTTTGTTTGCATTCTTAAAAAATACATTTTTTCTTTTTCAATGTATTATAATCATCATTATTAAAACATTTTTTACATCCATGGAAAAAACACCCGTGAAATTGATATACAGTATTGTTTTCTTCACAATACCCATCAAAAAATCTACCCAGAATTTTTCTTTCTCCATTAATGGATAGTTTGTATTCTAAAGTGTAATCCATTTCATCTAATTCTGATTTCACTTCACTTAACCAACATAATGCTATTAAACTTTGCATGGTATTACCCCTGTATCCAAATGATGGAATTTGTGCAATTTTATTATCTTGTAAATAATTACTTCTAAATATTTTGAATGTTAAACCAGCGATTGTTATGCATGTTGTATCGTAAAAAGGTAAAATTTTTGTAATGTTGTAATTTAAATTTGAAAATTTTATACAACCAAGTCTTAGAATATCAACATCATTACTACAGTAATAATAAATTGCATCTCGAAATACATATTATTTTTCACATTGTTTGTCATACCATATGATAAAATCGATTTCATCATCTTCTGAAATATCAAAGTATTTTTTATCAATCATGTTCCCCCTATACGCCAGATCAAAAAATTTGTATGGGTGGTACTCCTTTATAATATTATCAATTTCAAGTGATTGAGGAAAGTCTGCTAATTTCATAGATAAAAACGAATAACTATCAATAATTTGCAGATTAATTTCTTTTATTTCTAAAGATAAAATTTTATTCCCGTTCATAACAGTTTCCGGAATTAAATTTTTTCTGACAATAAGTATTTTAATAAAAATATTGTGTCAAATCTACCACCATTATGTGCAATCCAAACAGAATTTTTTTGTTCTAACATAAAATGAGCTAATCGTGATGTTACATCATCATTATTACAATCAAAGATAAATTGACGATAACCACAACAGTCAACGGGATCAATTGATAAGTCAGTAATATAATCAATATCTGGTAAAAAATACTCAAAATTTTTATGAAAAGGAATTTTCTCGCATTTACGACATACTTTTTGAACAACACAATAGAATGGTATCATTAAAATATTTTCATCTGTTTTTGTTTCAAAATCAAAGAAAAATAACGTTGGTGTAGACTTATACTTATTAAATTCTAAAGGTTTGATATGACATTTATGTAGTTTGTCCAATATTTTCTACAATGAGCACAATATGTTTGTTGACAATCATGTAAAACAACCTTATTTTTTTTAACAAAGAAAAATCTTGGAACAATTTCATTACATGTATTACAAAAAAATGTTTTTGACATGGTGTGACTTTAATACTATTCTTATTTTTAAACAATTTATTAAACAGATGTTTCCGGAAACAATCTGATGATTTTAAAATTATATTACATTCGGTGCATTGAATAGAAATATTTGCTTCTTTTTTACAGTTTGAATAACATTTTAAACATGTGTCTTCATTTTTACAAATATGAGAATCCGCATACTCGTCAAATTTTAAATAATGCATGCAGTTAAAGCAAAATAAATCCAATTTTAAATTAGAAAAAAGTTTAGGATTTAAGATTAAGTCATAGTGGAAATCATTTAACCATAAAAAAATAATTTTATCACTTATGTGAAAGGAATCATGATTACTCACTCTTGAGTCATAAATTATTGTATCTAATTTATCTTTAGAAAAATCACCAAATGAAAATTATCTTTTTTTAAGTAGTTTTCGTAAACTAAATTTAATTGGTTAATGGCAACACTTCCTTCTGATGATTTAGCTTCATTATAAAATGATTTAACTTCGTCTACAGTAATTATGTCATCAACTGTTTTATTTAAATTTTTTTTAAAAATAGTTAGTTTCTCATCATTATTAATAAACATTTTTCCAACTATTACAGCCACAGCAAAACAACAATTCTTAACTTGACCTTGCAACTTGTCACACATAATTTGCAATATACCATTTCTAACTTCTCTTTGATGTTTTAATACTGGACGATTTGTTTCACCACCACCCCCTACTACCATCATCAGGATTTAAATTATAAATAAGTTTTTTGTTTTGTTTTTCCGAATTGGTTTTTTTTTCCTAAATGAGATTTTCTCATGTTTACATTGATGTGGAACAATAATAATACCTACATTAGTTTCCCAATCATTATTTAAAAATTCTGAAATATTACTTTGTAAATTATGTTCAAAAGTATCTAATAATCTCTGTATAGTAAATTCCTTTAAAGGTAATAAGGATGTGGAAAAAGGTTTTAACGGAGCTTTTTCCAAAAAAAATCTCACTAAATCATTCTCAGAATTTACAGATAATTTTGCTATATTGAGCAAATATTGTAATATTTTTGAAAATTGTTTCAAAAAATCTGCTAAATTGTTGAAATTGTTTTTTTTAAAATTTGATATATGTGATCCTTAACTTCACCATTTAATGTAAAAATGGTATTTTTATATTGTAAATCAATTATTTTTTATTTTTTTGATGTATTCAATTTTTTCACCAATTTTTGAATGAAATATACTAACTATTTTCTTTATTTCATCATTCGAAATGATTTTCATTTTTTTCTTTTTTCTTCTTCAATTTCTTCATTTTTCCGTTTTTACATGGTTTTGCTTTTTCTTTTTGATTTTTTTCTTTATTTTTTTCTTTATCTTTTATTTTTTCTTCACCGTCTACATTATCATGATAATCAATTTCATTTTCGGAACCTTTTATACACATGCAATTTAGATTTAATTTTATAAGCGGTGTATCGTTGGATGGTTTAGACATAGAATTACCCATTGCTAAAATTAATTAATAAAATGGCTGGAGAAACACTATGTTTTATAGAAGTTTATTTATTCTTAAATAAAAATGAAAAATAAAAAATAAAAAATGATGAAAGAGGAAGTACTAATTGTACCTATCAAATACTGGATAATGATAAATGTATTTTATTCTCACCTTTCTTATTTCAACAATCAATTCAAGATTGGAAATCAGATGATAATGATGATAATTCTGTAAGGTATTATGATGTCAATTTATTAAAAAAGAATTTTCTTTTTTTTAAAAAAGAAATATATAATCTCGACTCAAATCATTCTGATATATGTTTTAAAATTGAGAAATTAATTGAATATATTGAACAAATATTGAACTTTATGCTGGAATAAGATTAATTTACTAAAAATGAAACAAAGTATACGAAAAGTACAACAATGTGATGGAATTACCTTAAAAAATGTAAGATGTCGAAAAAAACTTCAATAAGCAATTTATGTTGGATTCACTTGGGAAAAAATTTAATTTAAGAATTAAAACGTCAAACATTTTAAATGGGGGTAAAGGATTATTTGCATACAAAAAAACAATTTCAAAAAATAAAAAAAATTGCAAATTATACTGGAAGACATCTTACCTCAAGTCAGGTAATAAGAAAATATGGTGATGGTTTAGCAGAATATGCAATTTGCGATAAAGGAAAATGTGTTGATGCTAATGAAACAACTGACGGTGCACCAAGATATGAAAATGATGCTCGAGGCTCACGCTTTAAAAACAACTCGTTTTTACTTGGGAAAAAATTTAATTATTTCTTAAAATCATCAAAAAACATTAAACCACACCAAAAAATATTTACTAATTATGGTAAAGAATATTGGAAAAAAAAAGTAAAAAAGTAAAATTATTTTGTAAATAAATAATATTTTTTTATTGAATAAAAATATATTTTTACATAAATATTTTTTAATTAACTAATTAGGTACACAAATTGATTTCAACTAAAAAATTGACCCCAACATTGGTGGTAAAAATAGTAATATTCCCCCTTTTTGACCTCTTCTTCTTTTACCCCTTACATACATTTGCCCTCTATATGCACCTTTACCTAATTGATTATTTGCAATTTCAAATGCTTTATCCATTAAGGGTAAATTTACAAATTTTTTTGCTTTAGAACCCAGTATTCCTGATTTTCCTATAGCTCAGGCAGCTTTTGTAGATTTTAACGCTAAATGTTTTTTACTTGATGCTTTTTTAAATCCAGATTTAAGTGTATTGCGAATTTTAGAAAATTTAATAAATCCTCCTCTTTGACGTCTCCCAATTTTTTTGTAATTTTAAAAAAATATTATTTCAAAAATTTAAAATGTGATTTTGTAAAAAAATCTATATATATGTTATAACAATTGTACTACTTCTGCATAAATAAACAGATACTGCTTTCCATGCATATATTTATTGAATTTGCTTACTATTTATTTTACTTATTTATATGTTTTTTGGAAAATAAAAATAAATAAATGCATAAAAGAAAACGAAAAAGAATTAAAAAAAGAAAATATAGAAAAAAAAACACAAAAAGGAGGTATTTTTGGTGGATTAGCAGGATTGGCATTAAAGGGAATTGTTCCAGCTATAACCGGCGGAGTTGTTAAAAAAATATTTAAATAATAAATTAATAAGGGATAATTTTTTTCTGGTGAGACAAAAAAAATGTGTAAAAGGAAAAGGAAAAGGAAAAATTATTGTATAAGGGGATCAATAAAAAAAATAAAACAAAAGGAAGTGGATATTTAAAGACAATGATGAATGAAAATAGAAAAAATAGAAAATTTGTATTTAATTAATTAATCCCATTATAATTTGAAAAAAATAATTCGTATCTATCAAGACCATTTTTTTTAATATAAATAAAATATCATCACAATTTGACGTATGAAAATTAGGATCTTTATCAAATATTTTCCCCAATTGTTCAAACGTTAAAAAACTACGTGTTGTTAATGTAAAATTAGGTTTTTCTAATTGTTTACATTTTATAACAAGTAAACTTATAAAATCATGAAACAATATATTACAATATTTACAAGATAATATATGTCGTGCATAATCCGTATAAATTTCGTTTTCCATTAAAAAATTATAAATTACATGTTTATTTACATTTTTCAATTTAATTTTTTCAATTATATTAAAAAGTTTTTTACAAGATATAAAAATTTTTACATCACTAACATATTGAAAAAAGTATCTATATAACGTATTACACTCTAAACCTAAATGAAAACTATCTTTTTTTACAACCTGAGAATCATAGAAATAAATGTTGAAATAATCATATAAAATTCTATTTGTTTGTTTATCTACATTAAAATAATGATATCTGCAACAAAAATTTTCATTAAATAATAATATTTTTTTATGTTGCATATAAACTTTGGGTAGCCAATAAGTCGAAATTAAATAAAGATGTTCGGTATTTTCATTTTCCCAACAACGTATTATCCCTACTGTACCATATAGAAATTCAATAAAATCTACATTTTTGTAGACGGTTTTGAATTTTTCATCATTTGAAAAAGATTTAAAATAAAGCGAATATTTTAAATCTTCTACAGTTGGTTTAATTTTAAGCACTTTCATTAGCGTTGGGGTTCTTTTCAATTTTAATAAATAACTGCATACAAAATGCAACGGATATAACAACGGGTGTCCAGGATATTCCTTCAATAAAATACCAAATACTTGAATAGTTCATAAATCCATATCATCGAACTATAAAAAATTTGTAATAACTGTTAATTTTTGGCAGGTTATGTAATGGGAAAATCCACAAAAAATCGTCATCAAATATAAGCAATTTCTTTCTCACTATGTTATCTGCAAAATAATACTAATAAAAACCATTTAAAAATGAAACAATTGATTTTTAATAGAATATTTATTTATATACATTGTATAGTTAGAGTTAATATCAACTCTGGGTTTCTTTTGATTATAATAAAAATTACAAGTATGTCCACCAAAATGTCCTACACGACAAAAAATATATCCATTATGATCTATAACAGCACATGACTTTTGATATAGTGTCTTTCCATTATTCAATTTCCAAAAAATTACTAATAAAAAAATCATAAATTTAGTTTAACTCGCTTGATAGGATTTTTTGTCAGATATTATTTTTCTTTTCTGACCTTTCTTTTTATTAAAATCAATTATATCGTTGTCATATTCTTCTTCTTCAATATCTTTGTTATATTCTTCCTCTTTAATATTATCATCTTTTTTTAATTGCATAAAAATTTTATCCAACAATCCATCGGTGTTTAATAAAGTACAATCCATATTTCCTTTTTGCAATATTTTTAATAGAAATTTGTCTTTAATTCGAAAATAATCCTTTCTTTGTATCTTTCCACGAATAAAATGAAAAAAATCAGCTTCAATATATTCCAGTATTAATTTTACTAAGGTTAACTTGAACTTTACACAATAATTGCACTTTTCGCAGTTCTGAAATTTTCTTTCGCAGAGTTCTTTAAATAAGCTCATAATTTTTCCAAGCAAAAAATTAACATAAAAATGTATTGTTCTTTTTTAATTAAAAGCCTGATACTTTGGATTATGCGTATAAAAATATTTAAAACTTTATCAAGATCTTTAATATCATAAAAGTTCTTTTCATATCGTCTAACTTTTATATTAAAATGTTTTTTCATCCACATTAAAAATTCTAAGGGTAACTGATATACGTCTTTACAATAACATTTTAAAATAAAAACCCAGTATGATATTTCATCAGTATGACCAAATACTCTTTCAAATGATCCATTAATCGTTTTCTATACCGTGTTATCATCTATAATTTTTTCCATAAATAATATCATACTTCGTAAGTAAAAGCAAATAATATTAAATTCTTACCTTTATTTCAAACACCGTATACTCCTTCCAATAAACACACTTTAGCGTAGCTAGAGAAGCGTTAAAGCAATTGTGAATAAAAGCAAATATTAAATTCTTAACTTTATTTCAAACAACGTATAGTCTTTCGAAATAGTATTTGGAAGAAACAATAAACAAATAAATAAACAGATAAGTATATTTCATAAAAAATATATTTCAAATACAATACAAAATAAATACATTGATGAAAGTCCGAACTCCAATTTTAAATGATAATATAGAATGTTCAAAACCCAATTTACTGATGATACAAATTGTCTCGTTTCAATACATCATCCACAATAAAAAATCGGAAAAAGCATTCAAACCTTTCACCATATTCATCGTCCCAAAACCAGTCTAGCCAATCTTTCATTTGTAAACAAAGACATGGGTAAAACCTTGAACTAGTTGGTATGTTACAAAATTTACCAAAATCCAATTTACTCATGATATAAATTGTTTTGCTTTAATATATCGCTTTCCAATAAACAGATTTTAACGTAACTAGAAAAATGCAATTGCGTTATTAAGAACTACCTCGTAAATAAACGCAAACAGTATTAAATTGTTAGCTTTAATCCCAATATTTGCAAGACTCTCAAGTAAACAGACTTTAACGTAACTAGAAAAACGGTAATTCAATTGCGATATTAAAAAATTAGCTCGTAAATAAAGGCAAAATTCTTACCAGTACAAGTTTCGCCTCAACAAATAGCGAGTGATCAACGATTTCCAACAAGATTTCAACCGATTTCCAACAAGATAACTTCAACAGAGCTTGAGAAACTTCGACGCAGTTGTGATATTTACACGTTCTTAAATACTCTCGTTACAACAAAATACCCTTTGTTTCCGTTTCACCTTGAACGTTCGTATCTACATCTCAATACACTGTGTCTTTGTTTGCTAGTTGCCCTTGAACATTCGAGATCACAAACAAACCCATTTACTGTCATCATATCAATTAAATATCAATTAAACACCTGTGATTGGTACAATCTGGCACTGGCTTCAACAGAATCGAAAATGAACGCTTTGTAATAAAGAAAGATACAAAAATTGTTTTCATCTCTTTAATGTATTTAATAATCAAAGCGAATTGTACCATGACAAAAATCGCAAGATTTAATACATAAACTCACACCTAAATTCAAAACAGAATTGCACAAACTCTAGAGAATACTAATAATATCTCAAACAAAATCCATTTGCTGTCATCACATCTATTAAGCAATTATCTTTAATACCTGTGACTGGTACAATCTGGTACTGACTTCAACAAAATCGAAAATATGCATTTTGCATTACACAAAGATTCAAAAAATTATTTTCACCGCTTTAATGTTTTTAATAAACAAATCGACGTATCTTATAATAAATAACGCATGTTTAATACATAAAATCACACCTAAATTCAAAACAGAACACAAATAATATCTCAAACAAAGACCGTTTGCTGTCATCACATTTATTAAAAAATTATCTTCCAATGCTGTCATCACATTTATTAAACTATTATCTTCAACAAAATCGAAATATAACATTTGTACTAAAATTTAGTAAAATTCTAACATTTTCTGTACAACTTTATCACATTTATCAGATTTTTGCGTTCTTTTTGTAATTTTTTGATTGTTTTGATTTCATCTTTACACACCCGAAAATATCGATGTACTTTAACTTGATCGTAATTTTGTTCTTTTAATTCAGAGTGCATCATCTCTAATATGTCTTCTATAAATTCCTTGAGGGTGTCGATGCGAAGTTCACATTTATATATCTCATCATCTATTATATTGTACCAATCCCCATCAGGTGTCAAAGCCATTATGATACACGAGTTACAAAACACACTTTAACCTTCAACTACCAACAATCGATACAATTCGTGTTGTGATAAAAAAACGCAAGTTTTAATATATAAAGAAACAATTTTTTTACAAATAAATTCAAAACAGAATTATGTAAATTTTAGACAATACTAATAATAACTGAAATAAAATCCATTTGCTGTCATCACATCTATTAAGCAATTATCTTATGGGTAATGATGGATTCTGATACTGCTAGCTTCAAAAAAATCAAAAATATAAGTTTTATTAGAAAATCTATATACAAATTTTTTTTTCAACACATTAATGTAGTGAATACTCGATGCGGTTTATGTTATGACAAAAATCGCAAGTTTTAACATATGTGAAACAAGTAAACGCAACAACAGTATGTTTCACTGGGTCAAAAGGTTATATTTGCGCAAAAATTTGATCTATAAAATTCAAGTATTTATTTCGTTTACTTCACTTGCAAGCATACACTTATCGCAAAAACAGTGAGAAAAAACGGTGAAAGCAAACAAAGTAAAGATGGCAAAATGCCAAAAAGAAAGAGTATTACGATACAAAAGACGGGAAGAAAAAAATAAACAACAGGATAGAAAATATATGAAAATATACAGTCATATTTGGAAAGAAGTTTGCGATGAGATGATCGAGTTTATTGAAAAAGAATCAATTAAATTTGAAGAAGAAGCCAAATTCAGACAAAGACAATTAGAACACGGTTTAAAATTAAATGAACTAAATAAAAAACAAAAAGAAGAAGAAGAAAGAAGAAAAAAGGAAAAAGTAATAAGAAAATCTAAAGATTATTTAGAATTTATTTATTTAGATGTTGACATATCCGAAAATGAAAAACAACTGCATGTTAATCGTTTGAACAAAATTTTTAATGAGTTATATTAAATTTTATATGAACTATATTTCACTTTGAAGTTCTTCATCCAACTTAACTTGTGCTAATATTAACTTTACTTGGGTACTTTCTTTTATTTTTTCATAATCAGTTAATGAATTGTTTAAACAATCGCATTCATCTTGTAAATCTCGAACATCTTTTAAATATTCAAAATGGGCTGCTTCATTCTGCTCTTTCTTTTTTTTCAATTCATCTTTTAAAGCTTGAATTTCTTTTGAAAATTTTGTAATTTTTGCTTCATTTTGCGTTAGCCTCTCTTTCGTTTCTTCTAATTCACTCTGCAAGTCAAGTATTTGTTTTCTAAATTCGGAAAGTTTTTTATAATTTTCGCTAAGTTCGATGTTTACATCATCATCATCATCAGCTATATAATAAAATTTTCTTTTGAGCCAATGCGTTGTGTTTGGACTTTCATCTTCAGATGTATTTGGAGTTGAAATGTTTGATGCATTTGCGTTTGATCCATGTGATTCCATTTTATAAAACAAACTTAACAAATATATGACACGTTAGTTCTTCAATGCATACAATTTCAAACAACAGATCTTTTATATACGCGCAATAAATGATTTTTTTGCACAAAAACAAATTTCTTACAAATGCAAATATGAGGCGTTCAAGGTTATCATACATATAATGACCATATATAGTAATAAAAACATATAGTAATTCTTCATTGACGTCAAAAAATGCAAAGCATCTCAATTAGTAACTTCTAGACACTCAGTAATGTCAATCAACTTTAAAAGTCAAGGTTATATTCTAAATTTAAGCAAAAAATGGTATCAGATTGTACCAAGTACAATCAAGGGTATGTAGTAAGTTCACCCAAGGGTAATCATACCATAAATAGATTAAATGAAAGGAAATACAATTTTTATATCAAATTCCAATAGTATTTAAGAGCTTGCTCGTTAAAAATTTCTTTATTATAAAGAAAACATGGGATCAAACGTGTCATATAAAGATTTTTTACTTTATTTGAAAGATAAAAGAAACAAATATCGCTTCGATATTTTTATAAAAAGAAATAAAGAAAAAAAAATAAAAGCAAAAGAAAATCAAGAAGAAAATCAATTTCAAGAAGAAAATAAATTTCAAGAGAATAATAAATATCTCTCTCTACAAACACCCATACCGAATTGGACAAATACTGAGACAAATAAGGAGACAAATTCTGAGACAAGCTGTATCGAAAATCAAAATCGTACATCATCATCACCAGACTCTCCACAACCCATGGATGAAGATACAGCAGAAAAGAGTGATGGTAAAGTCCTTTGAATACTTATAACGATAATATTCAAAAATCATCTCCTTTACCAATAATTAATAATGTTTATTCAACAAAAGATTCCCTACTAAAAAAAATACAACTCTTATGAATATCATGTCTCCAATCACAACTACAAATATGATGTCACCAAACACGATGTCTTTCTTGAATTAAAATGTCCCCACACCGCGCACTTTTTTAAGAGAACTTGGAGACATTGAATTTAATCAAGATCAAGGATTTACAACTCCCCCTAATAATAATAATACTGTGGTTCAAAATCAAGGAAATACATCTCCTCCTCCTGAACAAATGAATCAAGATCAAGTATTTGCTCATCCCAATCTAGTATTTACAAGTCCTCCTCATAATCTTAATGAATGGATAGGGAAAAAAAGACAATTAATGGATACTAGTGAAAGTATAAAAAAGAGAGGACGTCCCACCAAAAAAAAACTTGAAGAATACAACAACGAAATCACTAAAAATCCTGAATACTCTTGTAATATATTATCTTTTAACACCAGACAAAATTGTGTTAATAGACAATTTTATTTACTTATAAAAGGAAATATCATATGTAAAAATGAGGAAGAGGCAAATTTTTTAATTGATCTGTTTGAGAGAAGAAAAAAATTACTTGATAAATTAAAAGAACTCAACCAAGAAATTAATTTAAACAACACAATGGAGCATTTTTTTTAGAAAAATGTCTTAAAATTCGTTTATATACATCAATTTGTAAATACTTCATCTAATACTTTATATAATACTTCATATAATGAAAAATTAATGTTTTTTTATTTTTTTGAGGTTAGTATCAGGTTGTACCAGACACGACTCTTAAAGATGCTCGCTTAAATGATGGGATGGTTGTTGGTGTTAATAAATCAGTTCATCATATCGGACAGTTAGAAAATCCTTGTAATAATAATTGTGTCAAACAATCAAAATGTATTTTGTGACCACATTTTAACATTCCGATTCCAGTTAATCTATCTTCCAAACATATCATACATTGAACATGTTCGTTTTTGCATATATGATATTGATTTTTTACATTTTCCTTTTCGAAACACGATCCACAAGCATCACAATGAAATGATCTATGTAATTTAAGTCTACAAACACCACATTTTACGCAATGATAAGGATCTTTCGAATAATCATCGTAAATCTTACATTTGTCACAAAAATAGTCAGCCAGCTTTTTCTTACACTTGATACAATATTGTTGAATTCCTTGGTCAAAACCACAATAATTACACATTATCCAGGAAATATCTTTTGGATTGACTTTTTTATTGCAAAAATGATCTTTATTATGACAATGATGACAAGGATAAAATCTTTCACAACATTTAAAATAAAAAGAACAATTTTTTTAGAGTGTATACAATTTGTAAACATACATTGATACTTCTGTATCCGAGACATTTTTCCATCAATCTGTTTTTACATGGAAAGGTAAGTTATATATATACAAACATCTTCAGCTATTCAGCTACATAGGAAATTATTTTTTCAACATTACTGTTCATAAGTACTTTCATTTGTTCAAAATGTTGATGATTATCATCATTTTCATCCAAATATTTTTTTAATATTTTAATAAATGCTTCAATAAGTGATTTTTGTTCCAAGATATATTTCTTTTCAGTTGCATCAAAAATCATTCTTAAATTATCTTCTTGACATTCATCAATAACATCAAAAACCCTGCACTGCTTTTTCCAACTCAAAATGACATTTGAAGATAGAAACACTTTATTCGAAATAAAGTCATCATCAGTTAAGAATACTATAGTTCTACTTCGCCAATCCGCCATTATCACCAGCAAGAAATGATAGTAAACATCTAACACTCAAATGTCAATCAGACTTCATCTTCTTAAATATATCTTCTACGTCATCTGGAAAACTGAAGCGGTATGGTTGTCGCTCTATGAGTACAACTATATATATAATACTTTATCCATCTTAAATTTGCATTTGAAGACCGCAACCATTTTTCCGAAATTTCAGCAATTAATACAATAATTCTGTACAAAACACTCATATTACCAATTAGAAATTATATTATGCAATATCCCGGTACTTTTACCATCTTATAACTATCATATAGTTACTATTACAATTTTTTCAATAATATTTTTATAAAATACTTTAATTAAATCCAATTGTGTAATGTGCTTATAAAATTCTTTTTCATCATGATAATAAAAGTAGTCTTCCAATTTTTCTATAAATATGTCAATACTATCTTTTTCGCTGATTATCATCCCTTCATCGCATAATTTGAAATTAAATTTTCTTCCATCTTCAATTTCTTTGTTAAAAATAATCATCCCACCATCATCAATGAATTTAGATATACATTCTGATTTCATAATAATTTGACTTAAATCTTTTTCTTCATCAAATTCGTCATCACGCTCAAATATAAAAATAATACTTTGATTTGAAAATTTCACCATTATCAATTAGACAGCAAAACATTCAAATGAAAAATAAATCTTTTATTGAAGATTTTAAATTAAAAGAGTGATAAAAACGGTAAGAAATTCGAATTTTTATAAAAAAAGAAAAAAAGAAATATGATGAAAAAATTGAGAAATTCGAATTTTTTTATAAAAATAAGAAATATGTTTTTTTATTTATTTACTAAAAAGTGTAATATATAAATCCTTAATATCAATGTAGAGTAGATAACCACATTGGTATTGGATAAAGAAAGATGGAAAAAATGATGTGAATAACCCTTCCAAAAATTATGGTGGATTTGGAAATATTTCATATGGAAAACCACAAACATTTCGTGAATTTAATAATTTTAATTCACACCGTATTTCTCCTCTAAAAATATGTAAGCAATCAACATGTACAAAATGTATCTATTGTGAAATTGAATCTTCTGTAAATTCAAAAGTTTTTTCTGAATTTAACAAAATAATACCAGTAATAAATGGAGAAATAAAAAAAATTGAAGAAAGACTTACAGAGAAAATTGATGAATTTATAAATCATCTAAGAATAGAATTTGAGTTTAATATAAAAGAAATGTATGAAAAAGTAGAAAAAGATATAAAGTAAGAAAAAAAGAATAAAAAAAAGAATTTTTATTAATTCAAAATAAAATTATTTGGGTAAAAATGTTTGTACTTATAAAAAAAGAAAAATAAAAAACACATAAAAGGAAGCATTACAGTGATATGGTATTATTTTCATGATGTCAAACAAACTGGAAAATGCATCAAGACGAAATACAAGAGAAAATACTAAACCACTGAACTGTATTAACTATGTTGAAAAACACTCTAAGAAATATCCCGATGGAAAATGTATTTACAGCCACAATGCAAATGAATTTCTTTGGAGAGGAAATATTGTTCATTGGTTGAATAATCGACAAGAAAGAATTCAACAAAATCAACTTTATTATGAAGGAGATGATGAACTTTTTCAATTTCCATATAAATCAAATAGAGGTGAAGTTGAATATGTTCCCTATTCTTTTTTTTTTATGGTTAATGCAAAAAGAATATAAATATGTTGGTATTTGCAATCGTTTGAAGTCGTTTTTTAAGAAATAACTCAAAACAATAAAAGATCCCCCATTTACAATGTGTGTACAATGTGCGACGTACCATCTTCTACAAATTCTTTTACATGCGTTTGTGTACAAATAGAAGATTGGGTTAATTGGTTTTTGGACGAAGAAGTTGGTGAAAAGACTGGGGCATATTTGCGATTCTTTCTTGTGGATCATCTATTGAAGCAAAACAACTTATATCATCAGTAAATTCGATTTTGGCAAAATTTAGAATGTGTAACATACCAACGAAGTCAAGATTTCATACATGTCTTTGTGATCAATTGGAAAAATGGTTTAAGTGGTTTTGGAGCGATAATGAATTTGGTGAATTACTTCAGTCCTTTTATCGATTATATATTGTGGATTATGCATTGTTGCGAGACAATTTGTGTCATCAATAAATTGGACTTTGGACTTTCCATATATCATTTTAAAAAATTGGACTTTGGACTTTCATCAATGTAATTATTTTATATTGTATTTGAAATATATCTTTTTTTATATATTCTTCTTGTTTATATATTTTATATTACTCTTATTCACTTTTATAATATATATATGTATATTATCACAGGCTCACCCTCCTCTATTATTATGTTTACTACCGCTGACTGCCTGAAAAACGATCCCCCCAGTTTTTTTTATTATAAGATGTATTATGACTATTTTTAGACATAATGCATTTTATAATAAAAAAAACTTGAGCCTGCGATGATATATATATATATATATATTAGTTAACTACTGTTGCCATGCATACTCATGTATAATGGAAACTCAGAAAAAAATGATGTTCGGTTATCCGATTCCAAAAAAAGACAATGATTTCTTAAAGATCTGAGACAATAACAAATATACAAATAAATCTGTAAACGTTTCAGTCGCTATATAGCATAGAAAGATATGTAAACAAATAAATTAAAATGGTAGTTTGTGTTAACAGATGCTAAGTACTTAAAAATGCTTTAAACTACCCAAATTCTGTAATATAGTTTCTATATACCTAGATTCAATTAACGTTGTTTAGCCTTTTTATTTATTACCCGAGCGAAAAAGGTGATCCCCAGTGTCATACAGCCCATACGCCCATGGTTGCAGACTTTTCAAAAATTCGATTATCTCAAACAACCTGTATGAACCTTGCTGAAGCAAATAATCTCAAAGCAATTACTACTTGTTGAAGTAAAGCTTTTCACTTAATCTCCTAACTAAATCTTGAAGAAGCTGATTTGTTTTACAACTTATTTTTTCTGCCAGATGTAGACATTCTCCTTAGCTCACCGTAATAAAATCGGTAGTATTTACTCCACGCACAGACGATATCGTGTTTTGCTATGTGAATAAATTACACGGGAGATGGAGGGCAAAATTTATCGTAATTGATTTATTTGCGAAAAAAATATGTTAACTTATTGTTAATCAAGTATTTTGACCCACTATGCAAGAATAGTTAAATTTAACTCTTGTTTTAACCGAGGGTTTTAAAATAACCTAGTTTTGAGCAACGCAAACTAGCCTAGGGTAAAATTTAAACCTAGGCTGGCATATTTAACCCTAGGTTAGCAGTAACCGCCTTGATGCAAGTGGGGTAATCATTCGTTCTATAATCCTGTCCACACCTCTAAACTGAAATTCATGGGGGGCTCCCTGATGTAAATAATTGAAGGCATATCGAAAATCCAGACACGCAAGAGTACACCATTAAGATCTATAATAACTGGAGGGGCTAAGTGGACTGAGGCGAAGTTATCAAAAACGTGGATGCCTAATTACCTATTACGGCTGAAATGATCTTTTGCAGAAAAAAACTTTTCGCTCCTCCCTGACATGGTCAATGATGACTATGGTCAATTATTTAGAGTTTTATAATGCCAGCAATTCGATTTTTCACTTGCTGGACTTAGCACTTTCCACGAAAGGAGCAACTCACTTTTAGAGGTGCTTCCTTTCTTTGTTCGAAAAAGATGAAATAGCGATTATACCCTTGATAAGCCGTAAAACCAGTAATCGTATTTTTTAAGACTGACTTGAACGATAAATATATCGTTTTTTTCTGTTATTTAACAACTCGGAATACTTTTCTGCTATCTTTTAATGTATAAAATCTTTACTTTAACAATTTACTTGCAAAATAACAGGTACAGTCGGACACCCACGACTTTGTGCACCGCATACTAACAGGATTTTGTGTTCTAGCATATGTTGCAAATATGTTCAATAAAATACTGTAACAATCTGTTTACACAAACAGTATTGTCCTGGATTCACTAAAGTATCCGGATTTTTTGTTTTTTTGAGGCTTCAGCGTGTCGTTTACACTTGAATGTTGGGTGGTTAATGCAGCTTATAAATTTTTTATTGTATCAAGTATGCCTCCTAAGAAGAAATCAAAGACTCACACTACTCAAGAAAGAGAACAAGCGCTTAATTTAATCTGGTCTGACGACGAAATCGAACTGCTATTTCATTATATCACTTTCATTCACTCCTGTGTTATCCGCCACCTTGAATTTTTTGTATTCGGATCATTGAGTTCTATAAGACCTGGAGGGGAAATGTCAACCAAATTACTATAGATTATTAGCGCGCGGTCCCGTTGTCAAAAACATGGCAGATTTTGGCTGTCAAAGTCAGAGGAAAGACGAGGGCTCATAAAATAAAATTATTTTCGACCATCCTTATTTGACAACCACAATTGCGATTATATAAAATATCAATGCCAAGCACAAAAACATTTAGAAATTTTATCTTTAAAACATGCTGCAAACTTGTGTAGTATAAGGATGCTGAAGTAATGCCAGAAAAGGGAACATTTCATGACACCAGTAAGGAACGTAAGATTCTGTACTATTCAAAGTGTTCAGTTTTTTGTTTTAAGTCAATACTTGAAGTGTGATGGTATATACTTTGAATGTTTTTACTCCTAAGTTTTAATTTAAGTTATGTTTATCCAGTCTTATTTGGTCTTTACCTAATCGCTTGCTAGACGAGGCAAAGCAACCAATTCTTATCGAGATATGCATATCTTAAAACTCCTTGTTTCAAATGAGTTTACCTTCAAGAAATGGAGGAGTTTTCATGATTTTTTTCTAAAAATATGAAGCAAATATTAAGAACAAGTATTGAAATCAAATGCAGTGTAGGATTAATTAATGTACTCTTTGGTACATGTTGTACAATAAAAAATACCTGTATTAAACAGCTAGCCTGAACATTTTGATAGATTATGGACAGTCATGATGGTGGTGTTTAAAGGTTTGCTTTATGCTAAAAGTTTTAAAAATGCCATCGGATGTTTCTGTAAATGAATTGTTTTTTTCTAGTAAACAGGTTAATACATCAACATCAAGATAAAGCTACTTTTCTCAATAATGTGTCAAATTATGCTCCAAACTTTAAATATTTGCTCAAGAAAAGCTTATGATGACATGCATGAAACATTAAATATAGTACTGCATCATGTGACAAAATCCATACTTCTTTCAATTTCAGGTAATTAAAAATTCCCATAAGATGCATTGCTTGCAATGAAGTTAAATGTGAAAGAAGCAAAAATTGATGTCAAAGAACTTTTTATGTCTTATGAAGAATTACGATATTATTTAAGAGAATAAGAATAGCAATCTAGTAAAAGGAGCGACATCTGTCTTCAACATGAGACTTTTCCAATTATGTATACTTTCTTTGTACAAAATATTATTATAGATAAAATTGATTTTTAAGTCGTTCGCTGATATATTTACCAAAAGACAAAAACGAAAATTCAACGGCATAATGTAAAATTCAAAAGTTTGTCAAGTTGTTTGAACCTAGAAAAAAATAGTTTAGGTAACTGTAATTTGTAAGGACACAAGAGAAAAGTAGTGCAAGAAGGTTAGCATTTTTTGAGGATTAATACGTTCTTCTTGACATACATTTCACAAGGCCATAATATTATAAAGAATGACTGTACAATAACAACTATGCAACATGCTAAATATCTTCACCTACATTATAATTATTTAACAGGTTTGCCTTCATGCAGCATAAAAAAAAGTGTTACGTCAGAGAAACCATTGCACTTTAATTTAAGAAAATCGTATTTTTCATGGGAAATTAATATAAGTTCTGTTCAGTAGTAGATTTATGGTTGTCAATGACAATCCAGTTTCTAGTATCTTGGCTCAAAAAAAAGCCAGCAAAATGATTATAGAATTTCTGAATTTCATTCTTTTGCTCTCCTATTTCAAGATATTTTCTTCATAAGTTCTCAGTAGATATATCAGAATATCATAATACCTTATAAGACACCCAGAATCAATCCTACCAAAAAAAAAAAATCAAAAAAATTACATACCTACTTCCAGTGGACATAAGTCGTAGGGGTAAGCTAACTTTTTCTAACTCCTTTTTGGACATTTTAACTAAGATTTACCCACCTATTTAGGAAGGACATTTGCACCAAGCTGTTCATAAACAGTCAAAAACACAAGTATTGCGCATGGGATTATGCATTAAAGCTGAACAACACATTGACAGTGTAAAAAATGCTGTTTGATATTTATTTCTAATATAGCTAAAGCAATACCTGACAAAATATACGTCATTTATTTGTAGATTTTCCTCATTTAAATGCGTGTGTCTATTTCACAAAAAACTGAAGCATTATTTTCAAAATTTTATGTTTACGGTATCGTGGTTGTTTTCGCTGGTTGTCATTAATATAAGCAGTAACCGAAATCCGGTTTCCGGAGGGAGCGAATGTTAAAAATTTTTCTCAAAGTGGAAGTTTTGGCAACCAAAATCCGCCATTACTGCCATGTTTTGACCACTGGGTTCAGGCCCCTTTTTCTCCTCCAGGTCTTATAGAACTCAATGATTCGGATTCGTCCGGCTTTCTTTTACACGAAGATTTTTGGAAACATGAGCCCAATAATATTGACCTGCTCACCACTGTGTTACTTCAGAGCTCAGTTGGTCAGAGCACTGCACCGGCACCGCAGAAGTCATGGGTTTGAATCCCGTTGAGCCACCTGATTTTTTCAGGTCCTGAGACAATTGCTTAAATTGTCCAGCAAAGTGCGAAGATCATATCTTCATTTAATTTCAAACACCGCACTGCATAAACATTCATACGGTATTATACTTTCTTTACTCGACCGATAAATCGAACGCATGTTTACAAGTTTACATACGTAAAATTAGACGATATTAACAAAACAAAGATATCATAGAACTATATTTTCTCGCCACTATTTAGTCAATAAAATTTTAATATGACCTTATCGCTCGTGATTCTGTGCCGATGGCAATTAAACGATATTTAATCTTCAAATGTGTAGACTACGTAGTCATCGCAGTAAATATCCCATTGAATTCTTTGTCCATGCCATTTCTATACTTGCATCATTCCTTTAAATTCTTTGTAATTCTTGACGTTTTGTTAAATCCATACCAATACCATATTTTCCTAACCCGAGCACTGTGACAAGAGTGTACAAATAATGGGAATATATAAGGTCCGAACTTGTAAAACGGCATGGTGAGTCATGTTTTGTGTTCGTAAAACAAGATAAAATTGATGTTGCTTATCACTCAGGCGAGTTTAGCATTTACAGTATTGAAATTACGTTGTTTTCGGTATATCTAATCAAATTCCAAACATAAAAATCAAACAAGACGTTCAGCAAGATTCTACTTTGTTGTTATTGTGCGCTCCTCCTCGAACCTTTAACCCCAAAAAAAAAAATAATAATAAACCGACAGACAGACTGAGAGACAAAATTAAATCGAGATTTCACCAATATATAGATCCGGCGAAGTACTAGGCCATGTCTTAACACGCTGAGGAGTGGCAGCAATAAGGCAATAAGTAGAAATCCTACAATTCTAGCCCGAAAAAATAACACTGCCCATTGCATAAAAAGAAGCAAAAAATAATGATAGCCATTATGCTAGTTTCTCTCTCGAACCGTTGAGATAAACTGGATATACTTTTTTGATAGACTAAAGAGTTAAATCGAGCAAACATGTTTCACGCTGGTAATAAAAACACGCACATCTGAGTTCATAGGTAGCTGAAACATAGCTCCATCGTTGACAGTTATTAAACGAATCATCGTAGGAGCACAGTAAAAACAACTTGGCCATTTAATCCCATGATGTCGTTTTGGCTTTTGAAATTGCTAGCCATGTTAGCTAACATTAAAGGGGCGTGTTGGCACAGTGACGGTGCTCTACGATTTGTGCCAAAATAGAAAGATATGGGCCGTTTTAGCAGCATGAGGTTGTTTTAGCTTTTCAAATCGCTAACCATATTGGCCGACAATCAACGCTAAAACAGACAAGAGCTCTGGAGGGTGATCTCCGCCAAAATTAATTGCTACATTATTCAATTACTAATGCGCATTTTGTCCTTAGCAATGTGCATTTTGTCTTGATCATATTTCATTCTGGAATTTCATAATCGGATTTTGTCCTGTACAATTCCGTTAATTAGCATTTTGTTAATGAACATTCCATTATAATGACGTAACATTATTCGTGACTTGCAAAACATCAAATTTTAATCGATCACATTATAATTTATTTATAATATCTTTCTTGATGCGGTAATAATGAAAACAAAATAAATCAATTGTTTTACCAACAGGTCTACAACCCTAAAACATGGCAGACATGTTGCAACTCTATTTTGGGTTTTATTGCTGACCTCGAAGCAAAGGTCAAATTTAAAAGCAAGAAAATATTACTGACAACGATATTGTTCAAACAGATAAACTTACTGCTGCTCCAACATATAATATATAATCAGTAGTGGTGCAAACCATATTCATACAAAAAACACATACATAGACTGACTACAACCAATTACAACCTTCCCTGCATCTTTCTACCAAAAAACGTACTACTATTTGTCCCATCAAGTAGATCAATTAATGTAGGAAAGAATGTGCAATCATTCTTCCAATGCAATTATAGAAGCCTGTACTTCTCAATAGTGAGTGGGCTACAGGAACTTAATGGTCATTTTCTCCTTCAAAAACTTTTATCTTTTATGTATATATATATATATAATGAGCTAAAATAAAATGGACAATTGTTTGCTGTCGCTACTCGGAGTTTCACGCCGTAGGGCGATCTTCAGGCAACTGACAGATTATATATTATTTGCTGACTATATACATCGACTAAAAGGTGTTAAGTTACATGACGGCATGCACTAAACATATCGGAACGTTTATTTAAAATGTTCTTTTTACGTCCTTTCAGGATAAGTAGCCTTTCTTCAAGGCAAAGACGGCAGGTTCTTTGGTTTTTGTTCGGAGGTCGAAGTTGTTTGATGTAGTCCCATTTAATGTTGTAGTTACGTTTGTTTTCTTTCAGTGTCCACGTGTATTTAGAAAGTTCTGTCTCGTTCCGGTATTTAATGTTCGTAATTGATTTAATGTGGTTTCGATATCGTGTCTTAAAAGCGCATGCAGTAACACCTATGTAAGTTTTTGTTTCGTTGTTGTCAGTCGTTGTCACGTCGGCTTTGTAAATCACGTTGGGTTTCAGGCAATTGCCATTTGTCGGGCATAGATGTTTCTGTCTGCAGTTACATTTCTTTGGTGGGTTGTTCTTGTTCTGGGTTGTGTCTGGGTTAAGTCTTTTAAAATAGTCTTGTTGTGTCTGGTTATGAAAGTTTTCATGTTTTCGCCGCAGCTGTAGCTTACGCGTATTGTGTGTCGGTTGAATATCTTGGAGAGTATAGTATTTGGTGGGAAATGTTTGTCGATAAGTTGTAGGAAGTCATGGGCGATGTGTGTTTTTACGTTTTTGCTGTATGGTGGGTTAAACCAAGTGACGTTACGTTTTCTGTTGTACGTGGGGTTTACATTGATGTTTGATGGATTAAAGGTGAGTTGGGTGGTGAAGTTGCTTTGTTTAAGAGCTTGGTTGTAAATTGGTGCGGCATTTTCGAAGGTGTCTTTGCCAGATGAGAGTGTGTTAATTCGGTTGTTGATGGATGTGGGTAGTTGGCGTAATACTGATGGTGGGTGGTTGGATGATCTGTGAATGTAGAGGGGCTCGTCGTTGGGTTTTCTATATGGTTTGTAGGTGTCGTTGCTAAGGTCAAATGTTACGTCAAGGAAGTTTGTGCGTTCATGGTTTGTCATCGCTGTGATTTTTAGTCCAAGCTCGTCAAATAGGTGTGAGAGGGTTTTTCTTTCTTTGTCGCAGAGCCTTCCAGATTTCGTATTTATGACTGCAAGGCCATCGTCACGGTATAAGCCGACGTTGTTTCCGTACCGTTGATGTAGTTGGTCGAGTAAGAATACCACTACAAGCTCGCAAACTTCCGCTCCATCATAGCTGCCCATGGTTACATCAAACGTGTTGGTAGCGTTGCGTTTGGACCATGATTTGTTTTGGTGGAAAAGAAGTGATTTTCTTGCGTGTTTTATAATGGTGTGGTCTTTTTCTGTGATTGTTGTGTATTGTTTTGCCCACGCTAGGCATTTGTCCAGTAGGTGTTCGGTGATCGAAGGGTAAAAGTCAACTATGTCGAATGATATGAATGATTTTCTTTGTTTTCGGTGATGGATTTGAACCAAGTGATAGCATCTGTTGTGTTGCGCCATTGGTTTAGTTTTAGTTCGTTTCGTATTATGTTGTTGATGTTGTCTAGGATGTATTTGCTGACTTTTCCGAGGTGGCTTTTGCGGGGTTGATGAGGCGGCATTTGGGGTTGTTTTCAAAGTCTGGTTTGTGGTCTTTTAAAGATATGAATGCTGGAGTATGGTTCATGGTGTTTATTTGGTCGGCGATTTTAGGTTGTCAGCGATTAGTTTTAGTTCGGAATTTATTTCTTCTACAGTGTCTTCTTGCGTGTGTTTGTATGTCTTTGTCACATTGTCTGTTAGTAGTTTATTGTAATTTGAGGCGTCCATTTCATAGATGTTTGTTGTTTTGTCGGCGAAGATGAAGACGTTGTTTGATGCGTTGATTTTGTTCATGTCTTTGTGTAATGATTTTAGAAAATCGTTGTGGATGTTGCGGAACTCGATGTTTTCGATTAACTGGGAAAGGTCGTCTTCAAAAGGTTTTAAGGATGGAACTGGTGGTGGATTTCGTTTTGTCTTTAAGCCATAAGTGTGCGGTCTTTGTGTGCGAATGGCGTCGTCAGTGTGGCGGAGAAAGAAGTGGGCTTTCCATCTCATGCGTTGTACGAATTTGTGGGTTTTGGTGATGAGGTTTCTGAGATAACTGTCTTTAGCTGGTAGGCCAATGTTTTTCAGCGAATAGTTAAAGTTAATCTGTTGCATAATTGTCCTCGAGTTTTCAGGTTTATAACAGCGCTCAACTTCAGAAGGAGCGAATATATTATTATGGATAATATTCCTGGATAAAAGAGCGCTCAATATTCTATATAAAAAGAACATTTTAAATAAACGTTCCGATATGTTTAGTGCATGCCGTCATGTAACTTAACACCTTTTAGTCGATGTATATAGTCAGCAAATAATATATAATCTGTCAGTTGCCTGAAGATCGCCCTACGGCGTGAAACTCCGAGTAGCGACAGCAAACAATTGTCCATTTTATTTTAGTTCATTTTATCTTACGCTCTTCTAATATTTAGAATATTGAGCGCTCTTTTATCCAGGAATATTATCCATAATTATATATATATATGTATATACAAAGTGTATAACAATGTGCCCTCCCGGCTATCACAATAGTAAAATTGTGACTCCTGCACTTGGGACACAGTAAAATTGTGACTCCTGCTCTTGGGACACAGGACGTACGGTTACACATTGTACGGATTGTATTGTAGAGTCACCAGAGCGCTCAAACCTATAAAGGTGAGCTTTGCATAAAGCGAAAGCAGTGATAGCCGGGAGGGCACATTGTTATACACTTTGTATATATATATATATATATATATATATATATATATATATATATAGGAAGTTTTGTTTATTTGAATCTCCGTAAGTACAATGCTCGATGCTTAAGAGTAGAGCGTAAATATTGATGAGAAATACACAAAACTACAATTTCATCCCGACAAGCCTGTTTCGTGATTTCTCACTCTTCAGGGATAATATTAAAAATAGGGATAATTGTAGTTTTGTGTATTTTCTTCTTCTCATATATATATATATATATATATATATATATATATATATATATATATATATTTAGCATGGTGTCACCATTTTTCATTTTACCAGTCACCAGTCACCATTTGACTATTGTGATAGCCGGGAGGGCACATTGTAATACACTTTGTATATTACGCTCACTGCGCGTGGGTAGTTTGAGCACTGTCGGATTGTGAGAGAGTCTCATATGGAGACGTTCACCGCGTTCGCGATATGCAAAGCTCACCTTTATAGGTTTGAGCACTGTGGTGACTCTACAGTACAATCCATACAATGTGTAACCGTACGTCCTGTGTCCCAAGTGCAGGAGTCACCATTTTAATGTGGTGATAGCCGGGAGGGCACATTGTAATACACTTTGTATATTACGCTCACTGCGCGTGGGTAGTTTGAGCACCGTCGGATTGTGAGAGAGTCTCATATGGAGACGTTCACCGTGTTTGCGATATGCAAAGCTCACCTTTATAGGTTTGAGCACTGTGGTGACTCTACAGTACAATCCATACAATGTGTAACCGTACGTCCTGTGTCCCAAGTGCAGGAGTCACCATTTTAATATGGTGATAGCCGGGAGGGCACATTGTAATACACTTTGTATATTACGCTCACTGCGCGTGGGTAGTTTGAGCACTGTCGGATTGTGAGAGAGTCTCATATGGAGACGTTCACCGTGTTCGCGATATGCAAAGCTCACATTTATAGGTTTGAGCACTGTGGTGACTCTACAGTACAATCCATACAATGTGTAACCGTACGTCCTGTGTCCCAAGTGCAGGAGTCACCATTTTACTATGGTCACAGAATAGATACATACAGAAACGCCACTCGATGTCGGAGCCTTTGATGTTCGTGTCCCCAGCATCCGGGCAACTTTACATGGCGGCCATGTTTCCAGCCAGATCGCAATGTAATTTATAGTGCCAAGGACAAGTTTTTAACCAAAAACTAAAATAGTTCGGCACATTGGCAGTTTTTTGCGTTTTTCGAGTAGAGACAGTAAATCACAGCAAGTGTTCTATGTCTTATCAGTCAATTCGATATCGTATTTGAAAAATAATTGTTTGTAGAAACATTCAAAGTAGAACTTGAATACGGACGACGTGTCGCCTGTCCTGACTGTTCATCAAAGTTCTAGAGGTAAGGGTCAGGTTATTTGTCTATGTTTTCTCTTGGACTGTGAATAAACCTGCTCTGCATTAAATTCTTCAATTTTGTTTAGGTTAAAGATGTTTGACTTTTATATATTTCCGACATTTCCTTTTGGTGGTGGTAAAGTTACGATTTCCAAATTTGATCGCGTAATAGATAGGCATTCGGTCTAAAAGCTTTAACAAATAATCATGTGGGAACTCTGTACATACATCAACTGGTGGAATTCCCTGGAGGACTTTTAATATATTTGCCCCAACGTTGGAATTTTTCGTTGTAGCAGAAAAGCAATTGACGAAAGTATCTTCCTGTGTCTTCGTGTATTCCAGGTATCTTCTAGCCGGGACATTCAATCCACCAAAATTCTTACTATCATATGCTTTGAAATAGCAGAAAAGCTGTTGATCACTGTCAAAATCATTTGATGTAAAATTTCTCTTGCATTCATCACAGCTGTGCCTCTTGAATGATTTTTTCAGCAAGTAGCCAGGAACATAAGCTACAGCGTTATCTTCAATGATGTTAGAAGTCACATTCTGTTCTCTATAATCTGCTGGTCGAATTGAAAGAATGCTTGGATGGGATTGGGGCATGTTGTCTACATGTTTTGGCTTTGATATATTTGCTGATGTGCATTGAATCAAGAGGGCATCCATATCTTTACCACAGTTGCCTTTTGATGATGTAAGAAGCACTAAAAAACAATTTTCGAAATGCTCTTGTGAACTGTATTGGTGTGGGGTTGTCGCAATTCCCCGCTTGTTGTCGTATGCTTCCGAAAACATTTTCAAGTGCGTCAGTGTTCAGCCGTCTGGTAAGTAGGTAAGTAAATTTGTGGGCGGTTTGCAATGTAATCCAGATGTTTATAATTGCACTAATTGTAACCAACCAACCATTTAGAGATTTTATCCTGCCTGTTACATCCTCATTGCCATTGAAAACTTTAATTTTTTTAATAAATTGTAAGGATTCTTGCAAAAATGTGATGTGTGAACTCTTTGTTGTGATTGGTCTTCTCAACTCTTTCATTGCTTTTAGCTTGGAGCTATTTACACAATCAAAGAGGGAATCAAACTTCAAGAGAAACTCTGCAGTTCCACTGGCACAAGACGATAATCCTCCCAAGCTGACATATCTGCAAATAGCTGCTGCAACGGTATGACTAAAAATCTGTGTAGCATATTTGACTTTCATTTTTTGGAAGTTAGTTGGATGGATGTGAATCAAACATAATTCTAATCATTTTTCACATACAATTGTTGGTCACAACTCACAAGTGAAGTTTAACCAAAGAGCTAAGCTGTAGGAAGTTGACAATATGTTTGACATAATGGCAAAGTTGTTAATTTAATTGTAACAATTTATCAATAACTTCATTCTTTAAAAAATTGTAATTTCATATGTTGTTTATTAAAAATAAGACAACAAGAAACATCTTTATTTGTAAGTTAATACAAATTTGACAGACATGATAGCCACAGGAACTCAATATACAATTACATATAAAAACTTTCAAATACAATTATGCAGACAAGCTACATTGCAAATAAAAAGCCCCGATTCAAGAATCAAATATAAATTAGTTTAGTCCAAATTTTATACTAATTACGTCTTCATCTGAAGAACGTTCTTTACACACAGTAGGTCGTTTTATCGCTTCTTTCAAATCCGTTGACCATTCTAATAGGAAACTCTTTACTAAAAAATACAGAAATGGAATCACACTAAATATATTTATGACTTTTGTCCTAAATTATAAATTCTTAGGGCAACTGCCGTTCAATATAAGAGACGTTCTAAACATGGATCTCGCATACAATTCAAGGCAAGAAACTATAAAACCCTTACAATTATATTTGACGAACGTATTTTACAACAAAACTGTTTCTCACCTCATATGCTTGGTATCCTATCCGATTGCATTAAAAATTTTGTCCATAAGTGAATTTAAATTCGTCAAATTTTCGAAAAACAACTCTTCATAGTATTAATCTATATACATTCTGGCCAGTTTATCTGGCTGGAGTAATGGCGGACGCAAAAATGCGCCATTAAGAACTGGGTACAAGTAGGGGACAGATTTTTCGCTGAGTGGCGCTTCTGTATGTATCTATTCTGTGCTATGGTGATAGCTGGGAGGGCACATTGTAATACACTTTGTATATATATATAATTGAAAAGAAAAGAAACCACGAATTACTTCATCGAAATTTATTCCCTACTGAACTGTTTCGTATGGCAGTTGATTGACTTGCGACACTCGTCAGGAGAATAAAAATAGCACTATAGCACAACGGAACTTATACACAAAGATGAATAATTAAGTGTTTAGGTGATATAGTATTACATTAATGACGTTAGTAAGTGTTTATTACGATGGCGGCATGCGGAAATGAGTTCGTTTCGTTTATTGAGCGAGCTGAGTTCTGGGTGGAAGATGATGAAGAATTTCTCCGAGAGGCATAAATTACAGCGTTTGGTTTTGTTTGAGTAAGGTTGTGATTTCTTTACAATTTTCCATTTGATGGTGTATGGTGTGTTAGAGTCGTTTAGTTTCCATATGTGTTTGCTAAGTTCAGTGGAGTGTTGTTTTGATTTATTTCGGAATGAGCTGGTGTGGTTCAAGTAGCGTGTTTTAAAAGTGTTCTCCGTTGGACTGATGTAGGTTTCTTTGTGTTTTGTTAATGTGTTGGTGACTGTGGCTTTGTAGACTACCCCTTTGGTTTGGCATTTTCCTTTTAGTGGGCATTCCTCTTTCTTCCGGCAGTTGCATTTTCTGTCTGTGGTGGCGTTTTTCATCGTTTCGTCTTTGGGTAAAACGGTCTTATTGTGTGTAGAAATTATTGTATCACTGATGTTATAAAATCCCATTATTTTTTATACACTTTGTATATTACGCTCACTGCGCGTGCGTAGTTTGAGCACTGTCGGATTGTGTATAGAGTCTCATATGGAGACGTTCACCGTGTTCGCGATATGCAAAGCTCACCTTTATAGGTTTGAGCACTGTGGTGACTGTACCATACAATCCATACAATGTGTAACCGTACGTCCTGTGTCCCAAGTGCAGCAGTCACCATTTTAATATGGTGATAGCCGGGAGGGCACATTGTAATATACTTTGTATACATATATATATTTATAAGTTTGAAAATTTGTAATCCAGGCATTGAATACATAAAAGATAAAAGTTTCTCCGGATTTTGAATGATTTTATTGAGCTTTCGACTCGTTGCTTCGAGCCTTCATCAGAATGAGGATATTTATTTACACGTGCTTTTAGCTTGGAGACGTTTAGAGCGTCTAATTGGATTAGTGCGTGGATGAATGTGATCAGATGGGGTGAAATGCGTTGCCATGGGTTTTGGTGTATTGTTAATATGATTGGTGTTAATAATATTAGAGTGTAGTGTTTTAGTTTTGGTGTTGTTTGTAGTTTTTTTGATTTTTTTTTTCTTTTTTTTGTTTTTTTTTCCGATCAAGTAAAAACTCCGTACATCCACTTCAAGCAGTAAACGCGTTTCGTTAAGGATCATAAATCATAATCTATGGATGGATCATGTAAGTAAAACGGCAGCTTCCATTTTTCCTTGCGCATGATTGGCAAGTTTTTTTTTTACGTAGCAAAAATATGTTTTGTATCCCTTACATGAGTTATATCCACACAAATCTGAAATTAATGGTTGATATTTGCTATGAATGTACTTTACACTTAGAGTCAGTTTCTGTAAGATACACGTTCTCCGTTGTCAATAGAAATACCTCAAAAGCGTTGAGTATAATCTTCATTCATAATCAATGTGTGTTTGTTCTATGGATCCAAATATAATATTAGTATACATAAGTTATATTCATTAATCACTATCAAAAACATAGTTACCTTTTGATTCCAAGCATCACTACCATTCAACATTTACCTGGATACAATTCTTTTAATGGTAACTAAGAACTTAGTTGCTAAAGAAAAGCAAATTTATAGTCGTGTAAAAGTGCAAGTTAAACATATATATAAACCATATCTTATAATTTATGAACTAGGTTTTGAAAGTTTCAATTGTAAGAGAATTTTAACGAACCTCAAATAAAACTAATAATAATTCCTCTTATTAACAACGCATTGTTTTATATATTTTACGGTGGCCTATAAGTGTCACGGCAACATTTGAATACAAAAATCTCACGGCAACATTTGAATACGAAAATCTCACGGCAACATTTGAAAACTCACGGCAACATTTGAAATTCTTACGGCGGAAGCAAAGTGAAGGAAGTTAAATCATTGACTTATAGACTAAAAAATATAAAATGGCGGAAAACATTGAAGAATACGATGTCGATGATGACCATGAAATCTTGAACAAAGCAGTGAGGAAGAGATCATACGTTATTATTTTCTTAAAGGATTTCAATACAAAGAAATTCTTAACTTCATAAGAAAATATCACGGTAAGCAGATTAGCATGAGTACATTAAAGCGAAGAATATAATATTTTAGTCTTTGACGAAAAAACAGCCATTATGATATGGACGTTGTACGTGATGCAATTCTTGCGGAAGTAGACGGTCCAGAAGGTTGCCGAGGTTATCATTTAATATGGCATGCCCTTTAAATGAAGGAAATAACTGTACCTAGAGACGTTGTGGCAGGATTGTTAAGAGAGCTTGATCCAGAAGGAGTGCAAGAAAGATCTAGACGCAGATTGAAGAGAAGGATTTACTGGAATCCTGGACCAAATTTTTCCTGGCATTGTGACGGATATGATAAGTTAAAACCATATGGCTTTCAAATCGAATGATGTATAGACGGATGGAGCCGTAAAGTCCTTTGGTTATATGTTACTAAGTCAAATAATCTACCAAGTAATATTGGAGGCTGTGGAACAATTTAATGGCTGTCCTGCAGATTTTATTACAGACCTTGGTACGGAAAATGGCCTTGCTGCTGCCATTCACTCGTTTTTTAGTAATGACCCAAGCAGTCATAAGTATGTGTCTTCACCCAGAAAACAAAGGATGGAAGGGTGGTGGGCATTCCTGAGAAAAGATCATGCAAAGTGGTGGATCAATTTTTTTAAAGATCTGGCTGAAGAAGGAACTGTAGAACTCACCATTCCTCTTAATGTGGAATGCCTTTGATTTTCTTTTGCAGATTTGCTCCAAAAAATTTAAATGAAGTAAAAGAGCTTTGGAATTCACATAACATCCGAAAATCAAGGTATGACACTCTACAAGGATGGCCAGATTCTCTGTACTATTTTCCCGAACTTCAGAACGGTGGATGTAATTTGCTTTTGCCTGTTCTTGAGTCTGAAAGACTATATGCTAGAGAGCATATAATATGTGAACATGATGCACCAAACAACTGTCACAGACATTTTTTGTATGTGATGGAAAATTGCTCATTACAGAAGCCCCAATTGATTAGACCAAAGTTAACGATAAATAATTAACTGAAAAAGAAAAACAAAAACTTTAGGACATTAGAATTGATTGTACCAAATACTGTGATTTTATTTTGGATAATGGCTACACTGGGGTTGTTGAGGGAAGTCATGTTGAAGATATTATAAATTCCCTGAAATTAAAGTTTGTTAGAAATTGCATACTATACATGAATGAGTTTAAAAAAGGTCTTGATTTTTATGGATTTGGAGATATGATTATGAAAAATCCAGATGCTTGCCGTTCTCTTTTTGTGAAAAAATTTTTTCTGATATGGTTCCTGATGCAGATTCTCTTTTTTCTTTGGTTGAACCTGTGTTTTTAGAGGAAGGATCTTCAAGGCGAGCCTTAGAACACACTATAGTGGACAACCTTCAAGATTTTTTCATTTCACTAGACGACACATTAGTACCGGGGTATTCAACAGCAGTTGCTTGCAGGGGCGGATCTAGGATTTTGGATACCATAGGCAAAACATTATGACGTCATTCAGTGCTAAACCTATGACGTCATACTTTGCAAAACATACTACACTATTTATGCTTTCGATAAATTGTTTAAATCAAACAGTCTAATCATTCAGCTATGCAGAATCTTGTAGATCTCAATCGTATAAATACATAAAAACATTGTATATTTATACTTACATATCACAAGGTCGTTGATTTTCACTATTCAGAATATTGAATGCACACAAGACTGTTTCGCCCCATATCAGGGCTCATCAGCATGCCTAGGAACACTTTAACGCAAAACAAAAAATCGTGATCCGGCATGGACAGCCCTGTGAGAGCCGAATTAAGCAGACTGGTTATGGCGCCAGAAGTTCGCCTACACACCTTTGAAAAGAAGTTTGGTTAGAAATGGGTGACTATATGGGATATTTCATGGATGTGATATTGCTCAATTTTTCACACCATCCCAGTCAATTCCAACCCTTTACCCCCCACCTAAAATGAGCACTCTGGTTTTGAAGGCGCCAGAAACTCGCCTTTCACACCTTTAGCAAATAGCAAAAGGAGTTTGGTTAGAAATGGGTGACTATGTGGGACATTTCATGGATGTAAGATTGCTCAGTTTCTTACACCATCCCAGTCAATTCCAACCCTTTACCCCCCACCTAAAATGTGCACTCTCATTTGCCAACAAATGAGCAGAATGTAAATGTAATGTAATAGTCAAAATAGAGCTTTGTATAAAGAGTCTTTGTGAAGACTAAAATTTGGTGTAAGGAAAAATTATTCTATTTATGCTTAACAATTTTGTGAAAGTAAATTTATGTCGACAACGGCCGAGTACCATACACGTACTCAGCAGTTTTAAGATTGGAATGTATATAGGGAAAAAAACCTTTATCGGGCGAGCTATTAGTTTGATGCAAATTCTATTGACGTTACTATTGTGTACAACGCACAATAAATGGTTAACATATGGACATTTCAACAAAATAAAAAACTAGGATATGAATAAATTCATGCAAATTTTAGCCTTGTATTTCCAACAGCAAAAGTATTAATAACCTCACCAATATCTGGTACAATTTCCTGATGAATTTGCATCAAGGCCAAACCATTGAAGCGTTCCCCAACCATGGTACTTCGCTGATAGTTTTAAGTGTCCTAAGGGAAGAAATAGATCGTTCACATTCACAAGAGGTAATGGGGCGTTCCTAAAATACGTAGTAAAATTTTAATGTTTTTAAATCCGGCGAAATGAACAGATTTTAAAGTCTGGGCAATGTTATCAGGAAGGAGGCCGCAGTGGGTCTCCCAATAAGTGTACCACAACCTAAGTTCAGCATCTAAGGCCAAAAGATTTGGCAAATCATCATAATAAAAGTTAGCCACAGTTTTGAATGGCTCTTTCCAATCCACCCCATCTCTTGTCATGGACATCATTTTCGCCAGTACAATGCTAAGGCCTTTATAGACATTCACACTCTTAAGGTTGAATCGTTATTCTAAAGAAGATTGCAAACGATCTAGTAGAGGAAAAGTAATTGCACGTTTATAATACTCAGAAATGGTTGTGTGGGGAATATTTTCCCTGGTCGTTTGTTTGCGCACTGTTCTTGGTTTCCATTCTTCAATGCCAACTTTTGCTGCCAGTTCAAGCGCTTCGTCATACCAGGTGTCATGATAAAAATCAGAGGAATTCCTCATGTTCACCACCTCAGTTTTCAAAGTTGAAATTAAATGAATACCATCCATTATATCGATACTCTTACCCTGTAATAACTGTGTTACTGGAAGAGTTGAATCAAGAATATTTCTCGTGATAACTAAAGCAACGACGAAATCAAACCTGTCAATAAGTTGAAACAAAGATGAGGCATCAGACTGAAGCGACGGTTTGAACTCACCATCTAGATTTTCAGACATATCGTTAAGGGTGGTGTATACAGGTACAAAAGCTCTTGGAATGTATCTAAACCTTCGATACGTTCTACCCATCTAGTTTTGCAAACGTCTGTTAATCTAGTCTTTTCGAGTTTGTTTCTGAATTACGTATATGTTTTCAAAGGGAATATTGCGAGTTTGGGAAATTTTAATAAAATTAGTGGCATTGTTAACATGTTTCAACATATCATTGACAACACGTATACTCAAAGAATCGCAAATGGATAAGTTTAACCTATGACTATAGCAGTGTGTATAAAGAGCCTTTGGGTTAAGCTTTAAAATTTGAGCTGCTAGACCATTAGTGCAACCAGCAACTGAACCAGCCCCATCATAACCTTGCCCCCTACAATCATCTATTGATAAAGTCAGTTCCTTTAGAGCCTCTAAAAGTAGCTTGGCAAGTTGAGCACCACTTAGTCCCCACTTACAAAAAGAAATGAAATGAATTCTTCCCTGATATTCATATCGGTATCAACAAAGCGCAAAACAAGAGACATTTGTTCTTTATGTGAAGAATCAGATGCTTCATCAGCAATAACAGAAAAACTTACTTTTTGATATCAGAAATAATCTGATTACTGATTACCTGGCCACAACATTTAATGATTTTATTTTGACTTGTTTTAGAAATATAACTTCTATTCTTACCACAATTCTTTAAATGATTTTCTAAAACTTTATCCCTCTCCTAACTCCATAATTGAGTGTTTCAATGAAATTACCAACCCTCCAGATGAATAACAACCAACAGTAGGGTGATACTTGGAATCATCACGATGCCCACGAAGAGGTAAACCTAGACGTCCACAAAAAATGACAGAATCAATAATTGGAGATAGTATTTCCCTATTCTGTTCTATTTCTTTCTTGATACCAGCATCCATGATCATCTCGATAGGCTGCAGAGTACCTGATATTTGGGAACGCAAAGCATCAAAATTGGTGATGTGGATGCATGCAAACCGACTTCCCTCCCTTTACTTTTTCCAGCATGTTGAGTGAAAGAGCATTTAGCATTCTTCCAATCTTGAAGAGGTTCAGTAAACAACTTTTTTACTTTACTGGCCTTGCCTGGGAATCTATTGCCAAACAACACACACGATAGACAATACGCACCATTTTGTGAAGGTGAATAGCAAAGCCATTCATGCTGGTCTAGCCAATCATGCCTAAATGATCTGCCATTAGATTTAGGAAAATGATACTTTTTATCTGGTTTATATACATTTTTTATCAAATGACATATTTCAGAATTATCCATACCCTTAACTTTCTCCCTATACAAGGAAACATCAAAATTATGGGTTAAAACAGCAGGTTGCATATCACCAGAAGTTGGAATACCAGGCAATAGTTCCTGGAATGATGTGTGAAGCAAAAGACTATTGGCTTTATTTAATGTCTGAGCAAGAGCTGCAGCAGAAGAAAAACTCTCATTGGGCATCCTTTTAAAAGTTGGTTGGGCAGCAGGCCTATTAGTTGAAGTAAAAAAATTTGAAATGTCAACTGTTTTTGGTGCAATATTTGGAAAAATTTTGACAAATTTTCGTTTCTCTGTTGTTGAGCTGCTAGAATTAGACTGTGTAAAGGAATTAGACAATTTTCGCTTCAACCAGTGGGCATGGAAAATGAGAAGCACAAAATGATTAGACTGAAAAGTCTCACCTGGTTGTACAGATCCTTCATGACAAAACAAAATATTAATAGCATCCAAACCTCTTTGGCTTAATAACCGGGGCTGAACAATACGATTAAATAACAATTTATATCTACTTTCACCAGAATCAGGATAAAAAGTATGAATTTTTCTACCTAAAACAGAAGATAGGCCCAAAATACAAAGAAAAGATGACCATTTCTGGTCATTACAATTTAAAATAGCCTCCTGTTTTACCAGTTCATCTGTTGTATATCCAGTGTCTAAACATTCTTTAGACACTGACAAAGGCAAAAGATTGTTTAAGCTTTGGGCAAAGTAATCACTGTGCTCACTTATAACAGACAAAAAGCATGGGTGTTGAGCATAAAAGCAGCATGAATAAATAGCTCAAGCGATGTTAAAATTCGCAAAGTAGGGACCAATGCATTGTTACCTACCAGAACTAGGGAAGCTGAACTGTAGAGGCAATTGCCAGAAGCTTCAGATCTTAAAAAATATTCAAGAAAAGAAATTAATATTTTGTTTGGTAGATTGATTGCATTGTATGAATGAATTGCTGACTGTAGACAAAGATATAGCCTAGCGAAATTGAGATTTAACCATTTTACACGTATATATAAATACTACAATACGATATATATAATTATAATATATTTACCTTATTGCAGTACAAGTCTTTCCGTCATGAGCGTGCTTTGGCACATATATTTCAGCTCCAAAATTTCGACACAGAGTATGGTCGGGGTCATAAATTCTATCTAACAGCTGCTCGTTAGTAAACATAGGTCGAACATCGACCAATAAACGAGAATAAAGCTCATTAAGGCATTTTAAATCGTTTTTGGCCAACGCAGACTGAGCAGTCTCGTATAAATTACCACAACACAATGAAGACATTATAAAATATTACAAAACCGTAAACTGAGCACAGAGGCTGTTCAGAAACAATACGAGTGTATGTTAATTTTCAATTGCCTAATTTGCCTAGCTCAACTATGCTTATCAACAGCAATGATTGGTTGGAATTGCTCAAGTTAGGCAAAAAAAATTGACCAATGAAAGCATACGGTTGCAAAAAATTGCCCAATCAGAATACCTATACACGATGTCAAGTTAGGCAAATTCATCTTGTTTAGGCAAATTGCTAACAACCAATCAAATGGCTAGATCGCCTTCTTGACTTAGGCAAAATGGCTGCTTTGCCTAACGACACGGAGCTTTATAGATAATCATACGCATCTGGACTACGATTCATATCAAAATTACGTCATTTAATTGCACAACATTTCTAAACAAAAGTCAGATGATTTGACTGCGATAAAGTGCTATTCATAGTTTCATAATTCGATAAATTCGTATCGAATCTAAGTCAAAGTATATTTTGGTAATTTCACCATAGGCACTTGCCTATGGTGCCTACCCCTAGATCCGCCCCTGGTTGCTTGGAAATATGATGAAGAAGAGAATGTTAACATAAACACAGAAGAATTATTTGAAATGCCAGAAATGTCTGTAAAAGTGTTAAGGGATGGCTCACAGGCCAAAGACATAAACATATTCTACCTAAAGAGAAACCTTCGATTACTCTAAATTTTGACCATGATCGCCTTGTAAGAAATCCAAACCACACGACGTGTTTTCCGTTAGTTGGAGCTTGTGGGAGAGAGCTAACCATACCAGTTGTACATATGTGCGAGTCAGGGAAGTTTAAAGAAATATTTGTCATGGCATATTGTAAAGCTCAATCATTTAATAAAGCACGAATTAAAAGAAGATTGACATTTTAAAATTGAGAAAGAAATATGTTCACATTTTGTTAAATTTTTTAATGAACTGTTTTACGTGAACTTTTAATAAGCTGGAGAATTTAAAATTAGAGCCCTCTAATGAAACTAATCTCGTCACTTATGTTAAAGTTTTGTTTTCATTTTAACAACAAGAAGCTTAGTAAAATAGTCAGAATTTGTTATGCTGTCTATAAAAATCTATGCTATTCTCAGTCCACAATGTTTGCATGCCATATTAGTGTAACAAACTATTCTAAAGCTTGCCTCCGGTGATGGGGTTTCTGTAATGAGCAATTTTCCATCACATACAAAAAATATCTCTGATAGTTGTTTGGTGCATCATGTTCACATATTATATGCTCTCTATCATATAGTCTTTCAGACTCAAGAACAGGCAAAATCAAATTACATTCACCTTTCTGAAGTTCGGGAAAATAATACAGAGAATTTGGCCTTCCTTGTAGAGTGTCATACCTTGATTTTCAGATGTAATGTGAATTCCAAAGCTCTTTTACTTCATTTAAATTTTTTTGGAGCAAATCTGCACAAGAAAACCAAAGGCATTCCACATTAAGAGGAATGGTGAGTTCTACAGCTCCTTCTTCAGCCAGATCTTTAAAAAAATTGATCCACCACTTTGCATGATCTTTTCTCAGGAATGACCACCACCCTTCTATCCTTTGGTTTCTTGGTGAAGACACATACTTATGACTGCTTGGGTCATTACTAAAAAATGAGTGAATGGCAGCAGCAAGGCCATTTTCCGTACCAAGGTCTGTAATAAAATCTGCAGGACAGCCATTAAATTGTTCCACAGCCTCCAATATTACTTGGTAGATTATTTGACTTAGTAACATATAACCAAAGGACTTTACGGCTCCATCCGTCTATACATCCATCGATTTGAAAGCCATATGGTTTTAACTTATCATATCCGTCACAATGCCAGGAAAAATTTGGTCCAGGATTCCAATAAATCCTTCTCTTCAATCTGCGTCTAGATCTTTCTTGCACTCCTTCTGGATCAAGCTCTCTTAACAATCCTGCCACAACGTCTCTAGGTACAGTTATTCCCTTCATTTGAAGGGCATGCGATATTAAACGATAACCTCGGCAACCTCCTTGACCGTCTATTTCAGCACGAATTGCATCACGTACAACGTCCATATCATAATGGCTGTTTTTTCGTCGAAGACCAAAATGGTTTATTCTTCGCTTTAATGTACTCATGCTAATGTGCTTACCGCGATATTTTCTTATTAAGTTAAGAATTTCTTTGTATGGAAATCCTTTTAGGAAATAATAACGTATGATCTCTTCCTCACTGCTTTGTTCAAGATTTTCATGGTAATCATCGACATCGTATTCTTCAATGCTTTCCGCCATTTTATATTTTTTAGACTAAAAGTCAATGATTTAACTTCCTTCACTTTCCTTCCGCCGTACGAATTTCAAATGTTGCCGTGAGTTTTTAAATGTTGCCGTGAGTTTTCAAATGTTTCCGTGAGATTTTCGTATTCAAATGTTGCCGTGAGATTTTCGTATTTAAATGTTGCCGTGAGATTTTTGCATTCAAATGTTGCCGTGAGATTTTGTATTCAAATGTTGCCGTGAGATTTTCGTATTCAAATGTTGCCATGAGATTTTCGTATTTAAATGTTGCCGTGAGATTTTCGTATTTAAATGTTGCCGTGAGATTTTCGTATTCAAATGTTGCCGTGAGATTTTTGTATTCAAAAGTTGCCGTGAGATTTTTGCATTCAAATGTTGCCGTGACATTTTTGTATTCAAATGTTGCCGTGAGATTTTCGTATTCAAATGTTGCCGTGAGATTTTCGTATTTAAATGTTGCCGTGAGATTTTTGTATTCAAATGTTGCCGTGAGATTTTTGTATTCAAATGTTGCCGTGAGATTTTTCATTCAAATGTTGCCGTGAGATTTTTGTATTCAAATGTGGTAGTGAGATTTTCGCATTCAAATGTTGCCGTGAGATTTTTGCATTCAAATGTTGCCGTGAGATTTTTGTATTCAAATGTGGTAGTGAGATTTTCGCATTCAAATGTTGCCGTGAGATTTTTGTATTCAAATGTTGCCGTAAGATTTTTGTATTCAAATGTTGCCGTGAGATTTTTGCATTCAAATGTTGCCGTGACAGTAATATTTGGATAGGTATAGCAAACACAAATCTTAAATATCCAAAGCACCAGTGACATATTTTAATGTTGAAAGCAGAGTTGATTCAACGTTGGGAACGTTGAGAACGTTGATTGAACGCTGTGAATTTAACATTGACTTTTTTCAAAATTTCCGTGCAAAAAAAGTGTTTTTTAACCTGCGACTTTACCTGGGTGTAGATAAAAAGCGGGCGCGGACGACGGACGCGGACGGCGGACGCACGACGGACGCGGAGGCGGACGCATATGTAAGACGAACGTCTGTTTGTTGTGGTCGGGAATTGCAAATGATTTATTGTAGGAGTTTGACAGTAATTTAAACGAGCTTTATCTTTCAGGATATATTTTTTGACCTCATTATTTAAAGCAATTAAACATGCATATTTCAATTTCAGTCAGTCATATAGAGTGTAACGCAATGAAACCTTATTGTATTTTTTTCGTGTTTTGTCAATGGCATTTCACTCATGTTTGCCCTACGTGGGTGAGCCTTGCTTTTCCAATTTTAAAAAAAGTCAATCTTATATGACTCAAATCATACAATAAAGAAAATAAGTATTAATTGAAACCATAAGTAAGTAAAAGCTTTGCATGCACTTAAGCAAAGAATGTCCTACAGGTAATTTCCTTTTTAAAGATAAGATAAGAATATTTGTTGAGGTCCCACTTCTCTGCTGCTCCACATTTCTTTAACACAATTCGTTTTAACTTTAAGTCACTGAGGTAATTCTATGTGATAGAAATAATTACTTGCATCCTTAGATACGAACGGTAGTTATATTGAAAAACATGAGACAATCCTTCTTTTATAGATGAATCACTAGCGTTATAGTTTCTCACGCATTGCAAAAAGAAAGATTCAAGCAAATAAACAAAGAACTTGTATATAGCTCTTTAGAAATATTAACGGAAAACTAGCCTAGCGACGATATTTCTATTGCTATGACTGAAAGAATGCAGTGAAACAGAATTTTAAATTTGACTCTAAGTTATACTGAAATTACGACGGAAAATATCATAACGCTTTTTGAATGCGTTTGGCTAGTATTCATCAAAAGTTGTCATATAGCTACAGCAAACATGACTGTAAATGACGCACTGACTAACTTGCAACGGCTTCAAACCTCAGCTTTCAAAAGGAAGTTCAGGTTGAAAACAGCAATATACGTATTGCTTGCCAAATGACAAGTTGACGGAAATCATTCAGTGCAGTAAATATGAACAGGCTCACGCACGTAAGGCCAACATGAGTGAAATGCTATTGACAAAGCACGAAAAAAATACAATGAGGTTTCATTGCTTTACACTCTATATGACTGACTGAAATTGAAATATGCATGTTTAATTGCTTTAAATAATGAGGTCAAAAAATATATCCTGAAAGATAAAGCTCGTTTAAATTACTGTCAAACTCCTACAATAAATCATTTGCAATTCCCGACCACAACAAACAGACGTTCGTCTTACATCTGCGTCCGCCGTCCGTGTCCGTCGTCTGCGTCCGTCGTCCGCGTCCGTCGTCCGCGCCCGCTTTTTATCTACACCCGACTTTACCTGCGACCTTTTACCCGCGACAATTAGATACACACAGGCGACGGCCAATAATATTAAAACACTTTAACTCGCTTGCCATGTGACTCGCGAGAAAGAATATTAATGAAGTTGGAAAAGAGATTTGTTTGTGTGCTCATTACAAAGAATTTTTTGTGTTATTTGCATTGTGAAATCTGGAGGTTGAGAGAGGATACGAAACTTCTGGAATTATAAAGCTTAGAAGGTAATCTAGCCATTATTTATTTGACGGAATAAGGTCCTATTTAAACCTATAATGATTCCTGTCGTAGTCCAATATTTCTACCGATCAAAACTGCGTGAAAATTACGTCCGTACTTACGTACCGTTTCAAAATTTACATAGCCTTCTTGGCCTGCTAGCTGAGATGCATCTCTTATGTGAGTTTGATATGTTATTTGACATGATTTATTAAATATGAAAGTTGACTTTTAATTGATTGGTTGATTGTTATTATTATTTAATGAAATCGAGCAATAGTGCTGATTATTCGTATACGTTTTAGTTATCGGTTTAATGCATCGATTCTCAATGACTTAATAATTTGACACGTATAGGTTATATTTACAAGTAAAGTCGTTAAAGAATTCTTTGGCAATTTCGATGATAAAAATATGATCATTCTTGCCAGTATGAGACAGGGGCGGATCTAGGATTTTTCAAACATTATTCATAGGAAATTCACGTTTTGAGAAAAAAATAAAATTTTTTTTCTGCCAAAGATTAAACAAAGATTATCGGAATGAAAATTTGCAATTAAGGAAAGCTTTATGCCATTAATGGTTATTAGGCATTTCACTAGACTATTATCTTCTGTAAGTTTATGTAAAGTGTGCTACATTTCAATCACCAGTAGCATTGTATTTGCCAATATAAACAAAATGTAACCAATATGCCTTTAATCATATAATTACATGAATGTTAAAATTGGTTTATGTGTCATTCTTACTGGTCATAATAAGTATATTTTCATATAATCAAAACTTGTTTAAATGTAAATCTGGAATAATTTAGTTTAGAAATTATAACGATTATCAGAAAAATTACCTAGTGATCATGAATAATACCTTGCTGTTTTTCCAAATTTCAAGGTTTATCTGCATACATAGAAAGACATTTTTACTTTATAGAAAATGCTTTTCATGAATCAGCAGCCCTTAAGAATTTCTTGCAAACAATCTGGTATGAGCCATAGATCAACACACCTTGATATCTCTTCATGAGATGTTCAGTTAGAAAAGGGGACAATATGTGACATGCCACAACATTTCATCTATGTAAAATTCTCAGGTTTAATGCCATTACAGTCAAATTGTCAAAATAAAAAGCTTCCTGGATCATAAAGTCTCATAATCACAGTTTATAGTAAACAGCTTCTCATTTAATCAATATTAGTTGTCTCAAATCTTAAACAATGTGTACTATAACGGTCCAATGATTGATTGATCAATGATCATAAACTGAAAAGCCCCAAACATTTGTTTATAATAAGGTAAATAATAACAGATTATGGCTACAGATTATTTGTCCATTAAAATACATTTGAAGGAATGTAGAATTTATACATCCAGCAACATTATACAACTTGTTCACGACGTTGATTGGTGATAAGTAGATATTATTGTCTTTGTCAGGTATAAAATAGCTCCAAGCTGCTTTGTTAACGCTTCAATGACAAGGCTATGGTTCTGCATGTACATAGATAATAACAACAAAATAAGACAAATATTTTAAGAGAAACGTGAGGTATTTGTCTCATTATCTTTTCTTTGAGTTCAGCTGAACTAGCTCCAATGACGCTATCTTGTGCCTTGATATTGTATTTATTAGCACGATTGAATGATTGATAAACTTTATCATTATATTCATCCACTTATGCATTTTGGATGAACTTATGTGGGGTTTTGTAGGACATGTAGTCTCTTGAACGCATCTTTTTTTGAAATTTTCATGGTCATTGCGAGTGTGATTACCTTCACGAAGTCGATTGAGAGTCTGCGCAAAATTCTTGCTTTCTTCTGTCGCATGATTTCATCAAGCTCAAACATTCTGAGATACTTTCTCCATAAGTTTGGAGCAACAATATCGTAAGAACTTAAACACTTAACATCTTTGAATATATAACCATCCATCACAGGCTTCATTTGAAATAAATAACCTATTGTATTTATACTTACACCGCCAAAATCTTCTTTGACTGCTTTTAAACCTTTTAAACGGTTATTCAATTTAATCGCGAACTTATTATGGCCAACCATTGATACTTCATCAAGTAATATGAACTTTGAACCCAGTTCGCATTTCATCATGTTTAATTTGGCAGAATCTAACGGTTTATAATTCTTTAGTGACTGACTGGCTGGTATACGCAAGGCACTGTAAATCGTGTTACCTTTTGTAATATGTACTGTTTTCCTGTATGCGCATGTAGTAGTATATGAACACGATGAAAATATTCTCCTGCTCTTCAGAACATCAACAATTTCCTAATAAATAGGTATGTTTATTTCGCCATGGAGTAAAGAGCATAATTAACTCAGGATAATGTGTTTCGGGTTGAAATTCTTTATTAGACCAGACACTACGTATTTTTCCACAGCAAGATCTTTTTTTTACATATTTTGCAATTTGAGCATTATCATCATTATATTCATCAAAATTTCCCAAAAGAAGATTATATACATCACACTTGTTTGGGTTTCTATATGCCTGTGAGGACGAGAGTCGTACCATGCGGTTTAATGAGCCAAAGTCACACTTTCCAAGCTGCCAGGTCATTCTGTATACCTTTTTAAAAGAAATTCTTCGACCTCATCAGATATTTTCTCTATTGACTCAATGGTTTAAGCAATTCAAAGCTTGCGGAAAGAGAAATGTGGTAATGAAAATTACACTGCGAGACAATTTTGCATTGTAATTTGAAGAACGACGTACACTGTGTACTCGCAATACACAGCTGATGTAGACTAAGTTCTAAAATACAACGTCATAGTCTAATCACCTAGCAAACTTTACGTCAAATCGTAATGAGCGACCAAACTACTATAAGCTAACATAAACTTCAATTGTCCTTCTCAGGACTTTATCAACCTGGACTATTTAAATTAAGAAACATGTAACGATACTCGTGTGTTCAACCATTTACTTTAAAAGAAAATATAACGTAATGTAATAGGACGTTGGGAGGGATTATTCTATCTCCCTTCTGTGTTCTCATATAATCTCAACTTTACTGCGGGCGCTGCGCCAATTGTGGCCTGATTTTTGTGCTAAATTCACATCAGTATATTAAAGGGTATACGCATGCGCCTGTCAACAATAAGGTACGTGCGTGGAATTGCCGCGAAAGAAACAAAGTTTTGCCGTGAACTAACAGAAAACAGAACTAACAACTCCAAGTGTTTGTCTTCTTTACACCAAAAATATTGCCCGCACATGCTCAGGCCTTGGGGGAGTTTGGATTACTTTAAACAAGTTTGTATTGAGATGTTTGAATGCTTTTTCTGAAAATATAATCATCTTCTAAAGGAATCGACTAATTTCATCTGTTTACCTTATTTTTAACGCTCAACTTCAATATTTTCGCACATGCTGCATACTTATTTGATGATTATGATATTTCAAGATAAGATGATGGAAACGGAAACCATGATAAAGGCTTTTTGATATAGATGAAAGTTTTTTCACAATATAAACAAATATAAACAACAGTTCATTTAAATTTTTTCCCAATTTGAAACATTAACATAACATAAACTTTCCGGAACAAACCCCGCTGAACAAACACCCCTGAACAGATCACAGCAATTACCGGCACCTTACAACGACTTATTCACAATACAAACAAACGATGAACTAAAAACATTACACTTCACACTAATTCACAATGACAATACACAATTGACACCCACACATTACAACTAAAAACATCACACATAAATCACACATCACAACTGAAAACATTTCACTTCACACTAATTCACAATGACAGTACATACTTCCTGTACACACAAAACAATGACGTAAGAATCAGATAACAAATACGGCTAACCTGACGTTTGCTCCTCATTTGACTCTGAAGATGACTACCGCTAAGGATGTCAAAACGTCAGTCAACAACAACAAAAACAGTCCTTCTCAGGATTATACCAACCTGGACGATCTACATTTACAAACATGTAACGATACTCCCGGGTTCGAACCATTTACTTTTTTACAAACATAAAGTTTCGTGTAACAAAAGTTAATTGATCACAGTTGATCTTTTTTAACCTTGACAGTGTCAGCAAAGCTGTGTTCTTTGAAATGTCATTAATGAAATTGTTCTTGTTAGCAGCTGCTTCCACGGCGGATTAAAATCATCATTTTCTTTACACTCCTTTCATTTTGTGCATTATTTTTTCTGGATGAGATCTTTCTGGATCGGTATTTTAATAGAATGATTAGATATATTTTATCTTCACCTGACTGCTCCTCTAGACCTCTTCAAAATGCTCTCTTTCACATCATCAAAATCCACATTACTTCTTTCTCTTGCCTCTTATATCATTGGTATCAAGAATCAGTTTCCTCTTCGGTATCAGCCTCCCTACCCGTTGACATCAATCTTTTAGATTCATCGGTGTAACTTATCAAAGCATTATCATGAAACTGTACATCCTTACTGTCTGAATCTAATTGAGACATTTCTCTCGAATCCCTTTGTCAACAGTACTCTTTCTCGTGACGGCTAAGTTAACAGTATGTATATCTGTATATCAGAATCATGAATATATGTTTGTAAATAAAGGCGTTCCGGTAAGTTATGTTACTCATGTAACATAACTTACCTCATATACCTCATAACATAACTCATGTAACATAACATGGGCATTTTAGCAAGTGTTTACATGCAGTTGTATGTATATTTGCGCTCATCTTGGTATATTAGGTGGTAAAAATTGTGTTACTCCTTTGCAGATCCTCCATTTTTGTAAACGTGCTCATCAAACCTCCATTTTTTTTATGTCTGAGAGGCTGATTACACGAGCCCGGTAGCCGGGATTCAGCAAAGCGTGAAATGATTTTGGCAAATGGAAACGATTCAAACTTATCATTAGTTAAACCGTCTCGAGCAATTTCGCAATATTCTGATTTAAAAACTTCTCGCAACATTTAAAACTGAAACAACCAGTTTGCCCTATATCGAGAATTACAACAGGGACGTTTGGTGCTTCGGAAACAGTTGTAATTTTTAACCTTGAAGTTTCGGCTCTTTTCAACCCCTTGAAATCATCGAGCTATCCTGCTAACAGGGTCAGCTCAACTCGGGGTTATAATCAGGCTCTTAGGGGCTGTTAAAATAAGCCTGATAGCTGGGATTAAATAGATAATACTTCACAACAAAAAACTTTTTTTAGAAATTTCTCTATGCTGTGTTGCAAAATTACAAAACCTTTAAAATGAGAACAAATAATCTAGCATGATGTCAATATTACGACTAAATTGATTTATGACGCTTAATATTTACTAAATTTTTAGAAATTTCTCTATGCTGTGTTGCAAAATTACAAAACCTTTAAAATGAGAACAAATAATCTAGCATGATGTCGATATTACGACTAAATTGATTTATGACGCTTAATATTGGTTGCTCTTTTTTAATTTCTTAAGGTGGTATTAAATTGTGGCTGTTAGTTTATGTTATACATGCTATGTTACATTTAAGTTAATTAGATATCTCAGTAAAATTGATACTATTATTGGTTTGTCATCTTTTCTATAGAGGAGCAAGAGTTCTAAGATTTTTTGGGAGTGTATGTAATGCGCGAACAAAAGCCACACTGTATTTAGTTGCAGTTCGATATTTGTTCAGAGAAGATAAATAGCAGTAAGTATTGAGTGTTTTAAGATATCACGCATTTATCTTACAAGTCGAGTAGTTTATATTTGAATGAACAATAAGCTTGATTTATTTTTATAGTAATTGACGCCATGGCCTTATTTTTTCATTATAAGAAAAAAGCAAGACGTCTCATTAGAGCTGGTTTTCTGATAGCCATTGTCTTAGTTTTGATTGAAAATTTTCAAAAACAATCATACTTCAACGGATACGTTACAAATGTTTCTGTAGCTAAAATATCCTCATTTGAAGAAACCCCAAATTTTACAACATCTGGCAAAAGTGGACGTTTCTTAAACCGACTTAAAAAGCAAAGTAAAAAATGTGTTCATTGTTCTTCATCCTTTTCTTGGAAACGAATTTCAAACACAATCAGTGTTTTCTCATCTTATTACGATAAGCGTTTTTTACAAACAGTCCGTTACGGAAATTTCAAAAGAAGTGTGGTGGTCTTAGGCTACGAAATGGGCAAACTCGACAATGCATTGTTCTGTGGTTTTATAATGAATGGGAACCAAAGAGTCATAGAAAAAAAACCTGCTTTTCGTGTCATTTTAGCGGAGTTCTGGAAGTCTAAAGTTGACAGATATAGAGCAATTATGTATAGATGTAACACTGTTGTGGACAGACCACAATATGTCACTTTAATGATGTCACAGGACATTTCTTCATTTCTCACGATTCCTATCTCACATTTCGTTCCCGTAGTTGATCAGTCCTCATCAATCAAACACCAGTTTGCTGTTTGTTATGAGACACCACTCTATGGGGGTAAATATGACCAAGGAATTATGGATTCCATAGAACTTAACAAAGCACTAGGAGCTACATGGTTTACTATATATGTTTATGAAGCCCATAGTATAGCAATAAATTTTTTATATTATTACTCAAAGAAGATTAAAATTCTTGATGCTGTAATGAATTGGGGTAACAATATCCCTAATCCTGTTTACAACAGAGGTTTGCTAGTGGCCATCCATGATTGCGTCTACCGCAACATGTTTTGGACTAAGTATTTGGTACTTTGTGACTTGGACGAAGTAATAATGCCCAAAAATGGTCTGAAATGGAAAGAACTGATGCTCAAAGTAGAGGACAGCAAAATCGCTCATTTTACATTTCAACACTTGGGTTTCCATAGGAACGTAAACAAAAAAACTGAATTTATACATTGTCCTGGTAAAACTAAATTAAAGTACAAGGTTCCACGATTTTTTGCAACTTATAACAGATCAAACAGTGTCCTCGGTGGTAATCTTCGTGCAAAATCAATAGCAAAGCCCCTTTACACTGTTACTTGTCGCGTACATATTTGGCGATGGATGATGAAAGGCTATAGGTCATACCAAGTACCCACTAATATGGCCGTAATGAGGCATTATAGGGACAAGGATATTGAAAATTTGAAAACTAACACCACAAGTTTAGATTATGGTATGAATGCACTCAAGTCTCAGGTGATAAAAGCCATAGAAAGACAATTTTGCGAGAATGTAAAACCCTTTTACACGTAAGAGGTATATTTTTCGGAAACTCGTAGGTGAATCATTTAATATTATTGTCGAAGTATTGCAAAGTGGTAAATTTAAACGACTTGCTCTCTGTAAACAAGGCTTGATCAATATATTAATAATCTGAACTCACCAGTTTCTTTTCATAACACCTTATCAATTTGCAAGAAGAATATTAAACATCGAGCATAAAAAGTTGTTGTTACTACGAAAGAGATTCATATTTTTGGCTGGTTGGGTGGATTTTTTTGCAAATTTTATCTAAAGCTAAAATATTTCAAAAATTAAAGATATTAATAACTTTAGACTTCTTTTAATTGAAGCATTTAATGGTGTAACAATTCCATCTATACAAAACAACAGTACGATAAATTTTTTTTCACCAAATTACCTTTCTGTTTGAGCGGATGTTGATACGACACAAACAGTTTGTTTAAATAAATGCTAAATGCCGACTGTCTTTTTTTAAAGTAATAAGAGGAGATTCATGTTTGTTGTTTTCAAACCAAATGGTTTATTGCAAGCAGGACAAACCACTTTCCTTTTCAACATCCGTGTGACGCAACCAGCCATGCAAAACATTGTTAATTTTTGAGTAAAGCAGAAAAGCTGGGTGCATTACGATAATATTTACAATAATCTTGGTTTTGGCCGTTCCATGATGGCATAAGCCTCATCATTTGTAATAATTGACTTTGTGAAGTCCATGGGCCAGAGGGCTATAAAAATGGGGATTTTTTGCGAGATAGAAGGACAAAGATACATATCTTAAAATTGAGGTTCTGAAACTTTGTTTTGACGTATGATAACCATCAAAAAAGAGTACAATAACACGGTAAGTCATGGGATGAAAGTAAGTGTCACGTATGTCTAACAGACAAATAAGAAAAGATGATGAGTAAAGCTAATGAGTGTGTCAAATCTACTTGTTAGTACCAAAATGACATTATGTCTGTCACCTTAGTAGTGTGCACTTATCCAAACATTTTTAAGACGTTCACCAGACATTTGCAGGTAGTAATTTGCATGATAAGTAGTATCAAGATAAAATTTTCAAAATAGCTGTTTGCAGAAGCTCGCCACTCATTCAACTAATGGCCACTTAGCCGTTTTCATAATACTAGCCAGATACAACTGCACATGGAATTTGTGGAAACCGTTCTAAAGTGCGTTTTCAGACAGCTGTCTTGTAATTTGTTCGGCGTAATTCTTGTACAAGCAATCTATACAAGGCTGTATTTTGCAAGAGTCGATACTTTCTCTTTTGATTCCAAAAAAGTCTTTAACGAAACACATTGATATCTGAAGTCTCTCTGGACGACTGCAAAAAATATTGTAGGTGAAAGATTGAAGTTTCTTGAATAACTCTTCTGATAGGTCTACGAAGTTCAATTATCTCTTAAAATTGTTTGTTCTGTTATAAAAGCCGTATCGCTCCGACTTTCCTCCACCGGCCAAGCCCTGACTGTATCACATATAGTATACAAGCATGTATACCAAGCAAGCTTGGACAAAGATCTGGATCAATGGCTTAAGACAATTTGAGATGTTGATAAACTTGATTCTTGTTGTTGTTCCACTTTTATCAAATATACATGAAATAATTACATGATTAAATGGCAAAAACACAGCATTAACAAATCTGTGCAAATTCTGATACAACAATTACTGTTCCGCGGCACGATTTTCTTCAACAACATGGGTATCATTTGCTGAGATCTTGTAACACTTCTCTTTGCAGGCTACGTACAAAAACTTACTTTCTAGCTTTTCCTATATTTATCCACTTTTATGTTCTCTACTCTTCGCTCAAAAAGATCGTTAGGGCTTTATTATTTTTGGGATTTAGTAAGAAATTTCTCCATTTATGTGATTTGTGAACGCACTTAAATGTTCTTAAACTCGTCTGTTGTGACCTGGGCTGCTTGCTCTCTCTCTTTGCATTCTTCGTACATATTTTTTGTTAATCGTCAAAGATAACACAATTCTTGAAGTGAATGATCCTTCATGTAAAATTTCGTTGTGAAGAGAATCCTCTATATCTAAAAAGCTTTTTGCAATCTATGATACAGCAAAGGTTAATGAATCTCTTCGGAAACAGGTATATTTTCTGTAGATCTTTTGCAAGTAATGCCTTGGTCTTTTTTCTCAATCAGCCATCTGAACTTAATAATGACCTTGGAAGGGGACCAAATGAATGGCAAAAGAAATCTTTCATCTCAAGATGGCGGTTATTGCATATCAAAACCATCTGACCAAACAAAGATTTATTGGCTCAAAGAATGATTTTTTTTTCATTTTTATACTGAAACGCACTTTCTTATTTCAACTTAGAAAATGCAAATTAAATATTCTTATGGTAACATGGAAACAGACCATTATAAGTGATCTAAATGGTGCTGTATGGTTTAGAAAATTGGACTTAAATCAAGGCTATAACCAGTTAGAGCTCGATGCAGAATCAAGATATTTGACAACCTTTGTAACACACATTGTTCTACGGAGATTTCGACGTTTGAATTTTGGAATAAACTGTGCTGCAGAGATATTCCAAAATGCCTTCAGAGAAACGTTGAGTGGACTGAGAGGCGTGATTAATATTAGTGATGACATTATAGTGTTTGGCGTAAATGGAAAGATCACGATGCAAATTTGAACGCGGTATTACAACGAATTAAAGATCGAGGACTAACTCTTAAGAAGGAGAAATGTCTGTTTAAGAAAAGAAGTTTAATATTCCAAGGGCATGTGTTCTCAGAGAATGGTATTGTGACGGATCCCAATAAAGTTAGAGCAATTAAGGAATGCATAAATCCTAAAGATGTAGGAGAAGTACGAAGTTTGTTAGCATGACCAATTTTTGCTGTCGATTTATTCCACATTATGCCACAATTACAGAGCCGTTACGTCGACTTATCAAGAAAGATGCCCCATTCATGTGGACAAGAGAACAAGAAGACACAATGAAAGCCCTACGGAAAGCATTAACAGATGGTCCAGAAAGTGCGTGTTTCGATCCGGATAGTGATACGGAGGTTTTCACAGATGCTAGTCCAGTTGGTATCGCAGCAGTCTTGGCGCAAAGGAAAAAGGGAGAAGAAAAAAGGAAAATAATTGCTTACGCTAGTAAATCACTAACTACCACAGAGAAAAATTATTCTTCCTTGGAAAGAGAAGCTTTAGCTATAGTATGGGCCTGCGAATATTTTCATTTATATTTGTTTCGAGGAAAATTCACCATCGTCACTGATCACAAGCCGTTGGTGAAAATATACACAAATCCATCATCAAAGCCATCTGCGAGATTAGAACAATGGGCCTTGCGAATGCAACCATATGATTTTGAAATCTGTTTTCAACCTGGAACTGAAAATCCTGCAGATTTTCTCTCACGTCATCCCTTATCTGATGAGAAACTAAACAACCGTCAAGAGAAAGTAGCAGAAGAATTTGTTAATTACGTTACACAGAACTCGGTCCCAAAAACAATCAGCAGGAAAGATCTGGAAGAAGCTACAAGAGAAGACATTACTCTTCGAGCAGTAATCCGAGCCATTGAAACAGGTAGATGGTTTGAGAGTTCAAAGATGGTAGGAGTAAATTAAGCATTATATTTCATATGAGAAAATTAAAGATGAACTTTGCATATCTTCGGGTATAATTCAACGAAAACATCAAATAATCATACCAGAAAATTTACGAGAGAAAGTAGTGAACATTGCTCATGAAGGTGAAATGGGAATGTCAAAAACGAAAACGTTATTACGTGAAAAGGTACGGTTTCCACGTATAGATGAATTAGTTAATGGAAAAGTTAAATCGTGTTTACCCTGTCAGATTACAACTCCAGTCAGGAAAAAGGAACCATTGAAAATGTCAGAGTAGCCAAGATCTCCTTGGAAAGAACTAAGTATGGACTTTGGTGTAGCTCTTACAGGCACAGGTGAATATTTGTTTGTTTTGTATGATGATTTTTCCAGATATCCCATTGTAGAAGTAATCCGATCAACGGCCGCAACGACTGTTATACCCTGTTTGGATAAGATTCTTTCGGATTTCGGGATACCAGATACGATACGTTCAGACAATGGACCGCCATTCAATAGCAAGGAATTTTACGAATTTTCAAATTATTTGGGATTTAAACACAGAAAAGTTACTCCTTATTGGCCACGAGCCAACGGGGAAGTGGAAAGACTTATGCGTACTATCAAGAAGACAATAAAGGCTGCGATAGTGGAGGGGAAATATTGGAAGCAAGAAATCCACAGGATCCTGCGAAATTATCGTGCCACACCTCATAGTTCGACCACAATCACTCCATCTATGGCTTTATTCGGTCGACCAATGAAAGTACGTTTACCTGAAGAACCATTTCATGAAGATACAGAGGAAAGAATTCGAGTACAGGATGAAAGAGCAAAATTGAAAATGAAATTACATGCAGACAATAACAGGAACGTAAAGACAAGTGAAATTAAAATAGGTGATATTGTGTTAGTAAAGAAAGATACGACCACTAATCAACAACAAACACCCTATGATGGTAAGCCGTGTAAAGTCGTGGAAAGAAAAGGTTCAATGGTAACAGCGAAGAAATATAGAATGTTGTTTACTCGTAATTCGTCATTTTTCAAGAAGATAGAAAATGGAAAATGTCTAGAAGAGCCCATTGAGGAAAGTATAAAGGAAAAAGAGCGGCGGTATCCTTTGCGTACAAGAAAAGCCCCTATTCCTTACGGAGAAGTTGAAAGTTAATTTAGGGATAAAAGCTATTTAGCTTTAGAAGAAACAATTACTATTTTCATATACGAACTTATAGATACAAAATTGAAAAAAAAATATTTAATTACCTTGGGGAGAGGTGTAGTATAGTTATTATGTAAATTATTAGTATTTCGTACGTCATACTACGTATATTATAATTAAGTAAAGATCTGTATCAAAGTAACATGACTAAGCAATAAAGGAGAGAAAATCTCACAATATTACAATGCAGAGCGCCGAATTTTGATATTATAGAACGTCGCAACGTTTGGTATTATAGAACTACGGCATTTCCTTCATTTTGGAGACACTTTTTTTAAACATCATTGAACATTATTTTTACTGATTTTTTCAATAAAAATAAGATTTTTACTGAATTTTTAAGTGATTCTTATTTAGATAAGTTAGTTGACCACTCAAAAATTGTTGCTATATACGTTTATACTGCAGAAAAAAGCAAGCCAAGTTTTCATTAAAGCCTCTTCCTTTTTCATCAGTACTCGATACCGGTAAATGGGAAAATATTGGAGTAAGCAAAACAGGAAAATCGTACAAAGTACGTTCGCAGCCTCTGCTCAGTCTTGTGAAGCAGGAAAATCAAAGCCAAATAATTCAAGTAAGCAGTGGCTAATAGCAATAGATTTTTAAGATTTTACTTTTTTTACTCGAAAGCTTTAATAAACATTCACTTCTCCTAGTCTTTTCTTGTGCAGCAATGTAAAGCACTATATAAAAATTGCTTCCTTGATCTCTATTATTTTTGCAATATGTACGAACACGACACAAAAGTATGAGCATCAAATTTACATTAGCGAAGATGACTTGTGCCCTTTACATTTCCTAAAATCTCACGAGCTCTAGGGTAAAGTTCCACATTAGAAAACCGTGTGGAAAGTCGTGTATGGGGAAGTATTGTGGAGTGCATCTGCAACAAATCCGGCGTGGCTCGCCGTTGCCGGTCCCATGTCGGGATTGTGGTGTCAGCACGCACGCAGAGGCGCAACGATGCGCAGATTGTGGCCAGCAAGCCAGAAAAGCTCGCCTTTGTAGAAAAGAGGCCCGAGCACGAAGGCAGTTTAGCCTGGTCCTCCGTGATGTGGAGGCCGGGTATTACTATTTAGAGAAGGGCGTATGGTAGTTTATTTTAACTGAATTTTCATTGTATGCTTGGCTACACCCATTTTAATAAGAGCTTACTATAGGTTATATTCAGTGAGTATTCATTATATGCTTGGCTACATCCATTTAGATAATAGCGTACTATAAGTTATATTCACTGATACAAATACTGTTAATAAAATTCTGCAACTATATGACCAAGGTGTAATCAGCGGACACACGCTGAACATCTCTGTTAAGGCTCTTCAACCTCTCGCTGCCTCAACACCCACGCCAAGAAATGTCACACCGCCTATGGTAAACCGTGCCAAGGCAGGCCTATCCACAAACCGAGCAAGTGCAGGCCCGCCAAGCCTACTAATGATGAGAAGAACGCATTCATCAATGATTTTCTGGCCGAATTTTAACCACGACGCCCGACAAGGGCTCCTCTCCCACCACACCCGGAACTTAAGTGGGATGAAATGAAGGCCTTTAGCTATCATCTGAGAGCCTAGAAATTGTAGGTGCCGAAGGGACACCCCTCCGAACGCGATTTGATTGCTTTCCTTAAAAGTGCTACCAGCCCTACATCAAACGCAAATTCGTTGAGGAGCTATTTGCCCTACAAGAGTTAAGTTCCAGTTGGCTGTAGAGGTTGAGCATCTGAATGATGAAGCAAATGGTACTGAAGTGCTTCAAGCACTAGTGCTCAAGACAAAGCAGATCACGCTGCTACATGCGCATGAGACTCCGCAAGCCTTACACGAACCTTCCCAACAATCCTGGAGAGATTGGAAAAGTTCACTCGGGAAGGGTCTTGGTGGAAAGTGGATCATGTCAAAACACTCTGGCTTGACATCACTAACTATCAGCCTTTACGTGCAGGCTCATACCTTCCTCTCCCCACCACGGTCAAGAATAAGAAGGCGATCATCAACGTCAAAAACAAAGACGAAGACTGCCTCCGCTGGTCTCTAAAGGCTGCGCTGTTTCCTGCAGTTAAAGACCCGCCACGGCCGGGCAAGTATCTCCATGAAGAAGGTCTTGACTATGCGGGAGAAAGCGCACCCAAACCACTCTCCCTGCTCGTACGAGTAGAGCGTAAGAACGACATTGCTATCAACGTGTATGGTTGGAAAGGGAGCGTTGTTCCTTGCCGTCTGAGCAAAGTAGTGAGAGCTCACAAGACTGCGAATCTTTTCCTCGTCTCGGATTCAAAAAACCCCGAGAAACACCCCTACACTTGGATCAAGGACTTCAAACGCCTTCTCATCCAGAGTGACCACCACAAGCTGCATCTCTGTGAACGTTGCCTTCACGGCTTCACCAGACAATATTTGCTGGAAGAGCACAAGCCAAACATCTTGAAAAAACGACAAAATCCGCTTTGAGAATTAGCGCAAGCAGCTCAAAGTGCCCTTCATAAATTGCGCAGACGTGGAGAGCCTGATCTGCAAAATAGTTGGCCCCGCGCTTAACCCTGAAAAAAGCGGCACCCAAAAAACCTCCATGGACTAGGCATGTGGTTACACATTCATAGTCATTCGTTCCAACGGGGAAACGCAGCGGCCGCAGCTTTACCGAGGGCCTGACGCAGTCAAACAATTCCTGGAAGCGCTCTAAGAAGAAGAGCGTAAGATCAAGACGGTGTTGGCTAACCCCGAGCCTATGCACATGACAGGAAAGGACTGGGGGATCCACAATAAAGCCACAAACTGCTACGTCTGTGGCAAGCCCCTCGAAGCCGATTCCGTGCGATAGCACAGCAACATAACTGGCAAATACCGAGGTGCGGCCCTCAATGAATGCAAGATGAAGTTGCGGTTCATCCCGAAGACGACAACCATACCAACTGTCTTTTACAACCCGCGGGGCTACGACATCCATCTCGTCATGTAGACTATCACAGAGACTGAAGGGAAGGTCACCTGCATCCCTAACAACGCTGAGAAATATATCTCGTTCAGTATCAGCCAGCTTCGATTTTTTGACAGCGCCCAGTTCATGCTCTCAAGCCTGGATGACCTGGTGAAAGCCAGTGATCCGCAAGAAATGCGCATTACTGCAGACTATGAGCCGAACCTCCAGAGGCGTACCCTTTTGCTCCGCAAGGGGATCTACCTCTACGACTATATGTACGGCTGGCCCCGATTCGACAAGAAGGCCCTCCCGGCAAAGGAGGCTTTTTACTGCAAGCTATCCGGTGAAGGCATCACCGACGGCGACTACTCCTACGAAAAAGGGTCTGGGACGCTTTCGGCTGCACAAGCCTCGGCAACTACCAAGACCTCTACCTTCGGACTGATGTCGTTCCCTTCGCCGACGTCTTCGAGAACTTGCGAAAGCTGCGCTTCGCCAAGGCCAACAACACCAAGAAGCCAGACTACGATACGGGGAAGCCCCAAACTTGGATCCAGTACTACGACGCCAACAACCTGTACGGCTAGGCGATGTCACAGCCGCTACCGTCAGGTGCGTTCGAGTGGGATGCCCAAGAGGATGCAAAGGTTGCCATGAACCAGACTGTAGATGCAGAAAAGGGCTACATTCTCTAAGTCCATCTTTAGTCGCAGAAGAGCTGCTCGACATGAACAATGCATATCCGTTAGCGCCAGAACGCCTGAAGATCGACAACGGGTGGATGTCGTATTACCAGAAAAATCTCCTCAAACAGATACATGGGAGTGTGTCTCACGAGGTCAAAAAGCTGGTTCCTAATCTGCACGACATGACTCGATACGTCCAGCTGGAGATCCAAACTAAGGATGTGTAGGCTGACATGAGACGCAATGCCGGTCAGTACGACACCAGCAACTACCCCAAAGACCATTCTCTGTTCAGCACAGCCATCAAGAAGGTGCTGATAAAGGTAACTAAGAGTGCTCTGGGGCGCCTATCGCTTAGTTTGTGGGGCTTAGGCCCAAGATGTACTCTATCCTGAAAGCCAATGGTCTGGAGGAGCGCAAAGCCAAAAGTGTTAAAAAGGCCGTCGTGAAAAAGCATATCAGTCATGCCCCGTAGAAAGAGATGCTCTGTGAAGCAAAGCGATTCCGCCTCGGTATTGATATGCTGCGTAGTCCTGGGATCAGATCTTCGGCGAGCATGTCAACAAGACATCGTTGAGCGCGCTGGACACGAAGTGCTGGATCGCGGCCGACGGGATATCTACCCTAGCATTCGGGCATAGGAAGCCGGTGCCGCAGGCATATAAATAATAAATAACATGCGTAATTATGCTAATAATCACAGTAGAAGAGCTGCTCCACTGCTAAGCGCAAGATACTAATTGTTAGTAAAAGCTTTCATAAAAGCGTGACAGGACCCATCGACTAATCCGGCGGTGTTTCGGTCCCTAAGGGCACCACTTGGAGCTCCTCGCGCACAAACGCACACTTAAGCCCATCGCTCAAATAATACAACACAGGCTTCCCGCCCTCAACCACACCCCACCCGACCTGATGGGAGGTCACACTCCAGGTAGGATCGGTCACCCTACGCCGTTTGCAAACCTCGAGTTTGCCAGGGGAATAAAAATACCGTACCATAACATCCAATGGTAAGCGTCGCCCTTTAAAACCAACTGGACGAAGCGCCAGCGCTACTGGTTTGGCCATAACGCTTTTCTTTCGAGTCGCAAGCTAGGGCTATTTGCCCGTCAAACGAGTAGTTTCATTATTGAGCGCTTTAACCCCCTCAGTTAATCTTGATACCAACTCTTTGTTCCGATTTCCGGGCTCAGTTAGCTCGCGATGATACTGGTAACCGAACAATCACTCCGCCAAGGCTCTGTTAAATGTTCTACGAAATCCTGGTCTCTATAAATTCCGACCCTACCCTGTTGAATCGTGATACCATTTTTATCACACACTTTTTACACAGCTCCGCGGAACTCCGAGCAAGGGTTGACTTGTAAAACATTAGGACATCGAAGAGGCCTACGGGCATAAATAGACTCTAATGCCTTCTCAACCTGGGTCGCTGTCTTGTCTGTGATTGCCTGGGTCTCCTTATACCGACTTGCTACGTCGATGACCGTCAGTGCGTTTCGAATGTGCGTCTTTCCACTCGATCGTAAGGCAGATACATAAGATCGGCCTGGTAAACCTCATTCGGGGTGTTCATGTCAAACTTAGGTCTGGGGATAGCACTTCGTGCTGGTGCGGGCAAGTAGATCTGCCAGATGGCCTGTTTTGTTAGCCATTCATGAGTCACATCCTCGCCAACGCCAGCCTCTTTAGCGAGCATTAGGATAGAAGCACGGCCGCGCCAGTACCCTGATGGGCTGTGGTACGCCTCTGCGAGGCGTTCCTTAACGCTTCCGTTCGTACAAACGGGACCATGCATAATCGGGACGACGGCTTTAACACTACGTGTCGTAGGCGACTTCTTTTCAGCTTCGAAATCGTCAGGACCACCGTCAGTGGTCAGAGGCACAAGATCGAGCACCTTCTGATCATTGTGTAGAGGTTCTTCGAACACCCCACTTAATCTTTTTAAAAGCACCTATACAGAACCCTCTTCGATAAACAGCCGTTCGTCAGGACAACATGGTGCCCGCAGACAAGTGGGCATCGACCGCAATGAACAATGCCGCCATTTGCCATCACTGCGCACGGTAGGTTATTTTTCCCCATGTCAACAAACGCTTCCCGAGACATTGCTCTCCATCCCTCCATTGAAACATCGGCAATATCGCTGAACTCCAGTAGTGGGAAACCTCGCAGAACGTGACCCCTGAGATCGTAGTGAGCTGCTGCAGCAACACCATGGCAGGCAAACCAAAGCTCCTCCGGAAGACCCATTATTAGCTTGATATGTTGTTCATATCTTTTGGAGCTCAAACTGGGCACTTTCAACGAAAATCATCTTTCCTGCAGTGTTCAGTTCCTTAACCCGCGTCGTAAAGTTGGGCTCGAGTAGGCCGCGGCTGACCGCGGCGAGTTATTCACCGCGGATAGTACTACGCTTGTTGCTGCTGCCATGTTTAAACATGACCAAACAACCCCCTTCCATCAAATTGGAGGTACAAGCCACTGACGCATTTACCGAAGGTAAACCATGGTGACTGTTAACATGATACAAATAACATAGAGTAATAAATTTGAAAAGTTAATGTTATTTCAGTTCTTTAGTTATAGGTCAGTGGACACGTGACAATCGTACGATTTCATATACTTCCTGTACATATATATTTTGTTGTTGTAAAATCAATACTTTTTCTTGAATAAAGTTCATAATCTAACAGGTTATGGGCCCAGGAGAAGCACAGGTAGCCCAGGAATAGCCCAGAAATAGCTCAGCAATAGTACAGAAATAGTACAAGACCGTATTTATGGATAGTCAAACAATTAAGTGGTTTGTGTTCGATGGAACAGCCGATAACTATCCGGCATGGAGACAAAGGTTACTGCATATATGCAAACGAAAGGTTTGTGCAAAGCTCTTCCTGGGAGAGAAGTCATACCTCAAGAAGTTACACCGTTAACAGTCGACGCTACAAGTGAGCAAAGGGCCGAATGGGAAACAAAAGTACGAGAGAGAAATCAACAAATTGATCAAATCAAAGAAAGAAACAACACCGTATGGTGTCATATTGCAATAGCTCTTGACAACAACAGCCTTTTATACATACGACATGACTGCATGTCGCCAGATGAAGTCGGAGACGGAGCAAAAGAATGGCGTCTACTGCAACAAAGATTATTTCTAACGTAGAAAAACCAACTGTAGTAAGTCTAGTTCGAAAAATATCTCAATTACAATTAGGTGAAAGTGAAAAGTTATCCGGATACTTTATATGATCACAAGAATTAATGTCTCGACTCACTGAAGCCGGAGAAAATATATCAGAAACATTATTTAATGCCGTAGTCATTAGCGGACTTCCAGAAAAATTTGAACACTTCGTGGTTCAAGAAAGTTTCAACCCAGCAGCTAACTTCTCAGAACTGAGAACTAGACTACAGAATTACGAGGATAGTCGGATCCAAAGAAACCAAGGAGAAGATAGCGCAATAGCAATGCATTCTGGAAATGCACCAGGCAAAAACAAAGCCCCAATCAAGCAATAAGGAACTTGTTATGTTTGTGGACTCCATGGTCATTTTGCCAAGCAATGTAGTATAAGAAGTTCAGCTTTCTGTTCAAAGTGCAAGAAAAAGGGACATCTACCAAGAGCATGTAGGAGTCAGAGTAAAACCGAAGAACCTTCAACAAGAGGACCAAATTCATTCTCATCATACTCTCAATGCATGAGCAGTGGCACTGGAATAAATAGTGACAGTAAAAGATTGAATTATATCATCATTGATACCGGTTGCACAGATCACATCATTACAAAAAAGGAACTATTCGACAACTTAAAACCATGCAATACGACAAATATTAAGGATCCAAAGGGAAAATTAACACTTATCGAAGGTATTGGTGACGTACCAGTAAAGCTTGTATTGAAAAACGGGAAAGAAGTAGAGATGGTACTGCAAAATGTCCTTTATGTGCCAAATATGAAGTCAACCTACTCTCTGTCAACCGAGCTGTCAAATTTGGACATAAGTTCGTATTCAAAGAGAGTGAAGCAAAGTTGATGTTAAATCATGGTCCAGAAATTGCACTAAACAAAAATGCAGGTTTATTTTATCTGGAGATCATTTTCCAAAGATCCAGTTCCTGTAATTCCATTACAAGCAACCAGAATAAAAGATAAATCAAAAGAGATTTTCAACTGTGGCATCAACGCCTCGGACATTTGAACGAAGATGATGTCAAACGCACAGTTTACTGCGAAGACAAATTAAAGAATGTGTGTGAAACATGCGCACTTGGAAAGCAATCATGCAAACTTGTACCTAAAGAAGCTCACAATAAGTCCCAGAAACCATGCGAATTGGTATACACAGATATTCTTTGTCCATTTAAAGTGCCTATCCTCAGTGGATGGAGATATACAATTACCTTTGTGGACGAATATTCGAAGTATGCAGTTGTTAAATTCATGAGCAAGAAAGCACAAGCATTCGAAAATTTTAAAGAGTACGTAGCAGAATCAGGATTACCTCGAAAATTGAGAAGTGATAATGGAGCAGAGTATACATCGAAGCAATTCAAAGCTTACTGCATAGAATCAAAAATAAAGCAGGAATTTACAGTACCCAAAACCCCGCAACAAAATGGAGTTGCCAAACGCTATAATCGAACTCTAGTTGAAATGGGACGCTGTCTATTAATCCAAGCACAGTAACCAAAACGTTATTGGGTAAGAGCTTTATCCACAGCATCTCATATCAGAAATCGCACCGTTACTAAAACAGCAAACAAGCTAAAAGCTCTTTCGAGCTATTCACCGAAAAAACCCCAAGATTAAATCATCTACGTACTTTTGCCAGCACAGCATATGTCATGAAAAGGAAGATCAACCTAAAGAAATTGGATTCAAGATCTGTGAAAGCAAAATTTATTGTTTACGATGACAAAAGCACGGCTTACATCCTGCAAGAATTCGAATCAATGAAAGTTATCAAAGCACGCATTGTTGTCTTCAAAGAAAGTGAAATTCAAACGTTTTCAGCAAAAGATACGATAAATCCAGAACAACCAAGTCTTGTGAGCCCCAACATGGATTTCGACGATGATTATTCAAAAGATGAGAAAACAAAGGAACCGATTCAAGATAAAGGGGGGGGGGGAATAATGCACCGATACCAGCTGTTCAACATCAGCAAGAAGATGAAGAAGCAAAAAGCAAAATACGATTCACTAATGGACAATAACACATGGGCAATAGTGAACGAACCAGAGAATGTACAAGTCTTACCAGGAAAATGGGTATATAAAGTGAAATATGGAGCAGATGATCGAATCGACAAATATAAAGCGAGATATGTAGCCAAGGGTTATGCTCAAGTCGAAGGCTTAGACTTTTTCGATACTTACGCTCCAACATGTAAACCCGAAACTCTTCGAATCCTGCTCGCAATGACAGCACACAAAGGTATACATACTGGCCAGATGGATGTTAAATCAGCATATATTCATTCCAACATAGAAGAAGAAATTTATCTAGAACAACCACAAGGTTTTACCAAGAAAGCAAAATCAGAGCGAAAGCAAGTTTGCAAGCTAAGCAAATCAATCTATGGATTGGAACCAGCGGCAAAGAATTGGTATGAAGCATTGGCTACTCTATTTATTAAAGAAAAATTCAAACGTAGCTGCAACGATTATTGTTTATTTGTGAGAAAAGAAGAAGATGGAACATCCTCATACGTATTACATTGGATAGACGATATTATAGTGTCTGGTGCGTGTGAAAAAGCAGATAATCATATCAAAGCAATGTTGAGAAAAATTTCAAGATGGACGACCGTGGGACACTGCACTGATTCTTAGGAATGCGAATTCTACGATCTCACGAGAAGATTACCGTTGACCAAAAGAAATACATCGAATCTGTTCTTCAACAATTCAATATGAGTGATTTTAAAGCAAAATCAACGCCTGGTAAAGTAAATCTGAAGCTAATGAAAAGCAACGACGATCTGGGACCGGTTGTATAAAAACGTAGTTAACTTTAACTATAGTTAACGCTCACTACCGTAGTTAACTCCTTAACTGTAGTAACTTAACTGCTCGGCTTAACTGTGTTGCACAAAACGTAGTTTGTCGGATATTTAAGTAACTGCGCAGTTAACTTGCGTGGAAATTGCGTGGAGTGTTGTTTACATAAAATGACATAAGGTTAGAACTATTTTCCACCCAGCAAACCGCCCTTTACTTTACACAATCGGAAATAAATTAAAGATGGCGGCTAATGGGAAAGAACCAAAAGCTAAAAGGAAACCATGCATGCACTGGTGCTAGGTCGTTTTGAGATGGCGAGTAATTTTATATTTTTATATACAGTTTTTAATATCAACATATGAAAATATTTACAGATAAATGTTGCAGTATAAATTTTCATGCAACCACCTTAAGTTATAAACTTATAATACAGGCTGGAAAATATGTCGTTTTTCGACGATTGTGTAAAATATTATATAAAATATTATATTGTGTAAAATATTAGATTGTGAAAAATATTATATTGTGTAAAATATTATATTTCAAAGTAAAGGGCGGTTTGCTGGGTGGAAAATAGTGCTAACCATGACATAAAGTTTAATCAATTTGTGCATTGTGATGGCGGGCAAGTGAACTATAAAATGACTTAGAAAACAAGAAAAATCTCTTGGCTTATGTAAAAATCCTAAAATATGGCAAACTATTGTCGTTTTTACGGATGTTGATGATGCGAAAAGAAAATTTAACAAACGATTCACGGTGACATGGTACCGGATTAAATTGTAGCATATATTTTATACTTTTCTCAAGAAAATCGACCCGTATCTTCTGTGTAATACAGTACGATGTTGATGAATGATATGAGTCTCGGCAAGGATTGCTTTATTTCATGTACCAATTGTATATAATGGACTTGGGCAAACGAAACAATGAACTCTTCTAAAATTGATTCATATTGTGTTCTATGTGCAAGGATATAAATATTAAAATGGCCTTGCTTTTACAGAATTTAAAACTGAGAGATTGAGGGTAACAAAGGAAGAGGTCGTTTCGTTTCTCTTTATAACAGCTGAGTAAAATGCTTGAAAAAATGTGTTTGTACAGACATAAGTCACACATATTTGTAAAAGATGACAGTGATGGACTTTTTTATTATTAGAAAACATTTCCTTTGAGTCATCATAGTTAGTAGCCATGTAATCCAGCAACTGTCTTTTCTCTGCTTGTGACATTTTATATTCAAAGCTATACACAAAACCCTTTTTTGTTCTTAATTTTGCCTTGCAAAAAATGAGTTATAAAAACTGCTTGGTATATTTGTTAATGAGCCTTAGCTATGAAACTTTTATTTGTGCCTTTGTGATTTATTAGCCTAACTTTGTCTAAAGCTTGGGAGTTTTATTCATTTTTTTCTACTATTTAAATCATCAAACAGTAGCTAGATCTTTATTGGCAGGCAAGATTGTATGTACATTAAAAATAAAAATTTTTACATAGGAAATACTTGATGAAATATCAATAAAACCCACTAATTGACTGTCATGTATATTTTCTTCGTGTGTAATAAACAATATGCAATGGATAATGTACATATATCAAGCAACATGGACCTTCACCATGCATGCTGATGAAATGTTTCATGTATTTAAGAAATTAAAATCATTGTATCTCATGCAGCTGATACACAAAAGAGTAGTCATGAATAAATACTGTTGTAAAGCTCATGTATCTATATGTATTATCATTGGTATACTTAGAACAACATTTATACTGTAGTGCCTCTTTGTTTTAACATAATCTAGCTTATTTTCAATAGAGCAAAGAGTTTATATGATGCATATGATATTCAATCAAGCAAAATGCATAGGGAAAAAACCCGCAATTTGAATATTTGATACATCCAAGGCATCCATTGCTCGAATAACATTCTTTGTTTTTTTTGTCATTGAACGAATTGTACGTATTTGTAAGACAATGTCAGCGAGTTATGTGCACTAATCTTAAAGAAGTGGCTCTATCTCAATTGAGAGTCTCGCTCATGAGTTGCAAAGAGCTACCGGACGCAAGAAAGATAATACAAAATGCAATTGCTCTTGTGTAAAAAAGGATTTGTTACGTGGATAAATTATTGGCTGTTTTTCGTCAGCAAAACTTGGGATGTTTTACAGCACTGACGAATGTAGTACATTGTCCATAAAGCTCTTATTCTAAAAGCCTTTGCCATGGAAGATACATATGTGATTAAAAAATCAAGGTAAAACCTTGTTGATCAACAGCATCTCGCCCATAATTGTCTTTGAGAAGGTAAGCCGCCATATTTAACTGTGTTTTGAAAAGTTAACAATGCTCCATAGCATAGTTAACTTTAACTACCTTTTAACTGCATTTAGCGCTAACTACTTTTTAATACAACCGACTTAACCGCGTGGTTAAATTTAACTACTTTTTAACTGCAAAAAGTGTAGTTAAAAAGTAGTTAAGAGCTTTATACAACCGGCCTCAGAAGTTAGTTGATGGTAAGTTATACAGAAGTTTAGTTGGCTCATTACTATTTATTGGTAAACAAACCCGTCCAGATATCCTTTACATTATTAATCAGCTATCAAGATTCCTAGATAAACCAGACATTTCACATTGGAAGCAGCAAAGCACGTATTAAAATATCTTAAAGGAACTATCGATTTACAATTAACATTCTTGAAAAATTCCAATCTCGATATTATTGGTGATTCAGACACAGATTGGAGTGGTGATCTCAATGATCGCAAATCAACTACAGGATATTACTTCAAATTTGAAGGGAACGGAGGTGCAATCAGCTGGGAAGTGAAGAAACAGGCAACTGTAGCACTTTCGTCAACCTAAGCCGAATATCAAAGTATAGCGGCAGCTTTACAAGAAGCAAAATACCTACGAGCACAAATGAAAGATTTTTGTAATCCAATGAAGAAACCAACCAACATTGGAGAAGATAACCAATATTGTATAAAGATGTGTCACAATCCCGTAATGCACAAACGATCAAAGCACATCGATACTGAACTACATTTTATTCGAGAAAGAGTACAGAGCAAGGAAATAAAGATCAGTTACGTTCCAACCGAAGAAATGACAGCAGATATTCTTACAAAGTCATTATCTCGAGTCAAAGTAGAAAAACATCGGGCAACACTTTTATGGATTTAGTTAACAACATAACAGACTCATCATGAGCAAGCTGAGTCTGAATTAATGTTATTTCAGTTCTTTGGTTATAGTTCAGTGGACACGTGACAATCGTACGATTTTACATACTTCCTGTACATATATATTTTGTTGTTGTAAAATCAATACTCTTTTTTGAATAAAGTTCATAATCTTACAGGGACGACTCTTGACACATCCCAAATCTCTGAGCCCTTCCGTGGTCTGCTGTCACCTGTGAAGGTAGTCCAGGATGCCATCGAGGAGGGGTCCGAAAATAAGGTCTCCCTGCTTGAGGGGCGAGCTAGCGTCACTCTCTATCTTGACAATCCAACTCTCTTGACTGGGATAAACATCAGCTCGGCAAAAAACTTTATCGTGCTTTTGGAATCGTATTTCATCGTCAAGATGCGGTACGAGGTACAAGACAATCGCAACCAACCAAACACGGGCGATTATCCCAATTGGATAACTCTTACTAGTCCAGCCTTTAGTTGGGTAAAAAACATCCTTGTGGAGCTCAACGGACAAGAGGTCACGCAAAATGGCGTCGTGACTGATATGCAGCCGGTTCAGCACATCCTGACTCTTATGGAGAGCTCGATCGGGAAGTTGCAATACGCGGATAGTGACGTATTTGGCTTACAGAAGCTGGATCTCAAGAGGGCTTTGAAAGCTCTCCCCTTGCAGACCTACGCCTATGGAGTCGACCGTCGCGTGGGCTATGCATTTGCGGCAAATACAGCAGGAGACGGGTCCGGAGACCCTGACTTTGCTACCGATCATACCCCCAAAAGTGTGCCTACTGTTCACTCTCTTCAACAAAGCCTTCTCGAATACGGTTCAAGAAAATATCATCCGTGTCCTCATCGGGAGCTTTTAGTATAAGTTTCGCCCATTCCTCTCCCTCTTCTCCAGTTGGGATAGTTGGCTTCCTCCGGAAACACAGGTGAAGATTCGCGTTGACCTCCCAAAGGGCGATCTCAGTCGATACATGATCATTTTTAACAAAGAGGGCGGTGCGAATAACGCAGACGCTATTAGCAGAATACGTATAGAACTGCTGGAGCTCGACTTTGTCTACCCCACCTATCGCATTAAAAAAAGACTACAGACACCAGGTCTCGATCGCTAAGGAGCTGTATTTCCACACGTGTTGCCCCAGGGTAGTTCAGAAGTCGTTGAACAATGACGCTGGCATTCTCGAGCTCCTAAACAATGCCCAAATCCCCAGGAAGATGATTCTCTTCTTTACCGACTCGAGGCTTCGAGACCCACCAAGTCTTACTCCAAATGCCACGGACGACTCCAGCAACCGATTGGCTATAATCCACGCCAATTTAAGCCAGCTCCGCATCATCATGAACGAGCCGAACCTCTTTGATCACCCCCTGAAATTTTCGTGGCAGTGCAGCGAGGGTGAAACTAACCAAACAGTAGCTACTCACTTCTATGACCCCAATAAAATTTCCTACCTGAGAGGATACAACTTGGTTCAAGAGTTCTTCGGAAACACGTACGGGACGGAAGTGCCCATCACGGCGGAGGACTGCTGCAACAACTGGTTCATGACCCCAATCAATCTCAATCTGGACCATGTCACAGACAACGCAAAAGCAACGAATAGCCAATGGTATTGTTATTATTCGATGACAAGACGAAATATTTTCGAATCTGAAGTTTACATATAATAAAATTTGTAAGCCGATTTCGAACGTTGAGCAAACTGCCTCTAAGAATTTAGGATCACCTCAAGGAACAGAGTACGTAGCCATAAACCAAAATTGACCGTATGATTTCGGTAAAAGATGAAATACTTTGGAAATACAAAAGCCCACGAAATTAACTCGCTGTATTTATATGTTTTGATCTGTGCCTGACTAGTTTCCGTGGACTTATTTATCGACGATAGCGAACCAGAGCTGTGTTTGACTAATGCACAAATAATCCATCCAATCATAGACAAGTTTCAATTGTTTCCGTGGATTGAGTTTCCAATGCACACTCGTGGGTCGTGCAAACTTAAGTGCACACTAAAGTAAGTAAACACAGTCTATGGGATTTAACACAACTTTCAAGGTTGGTTTCCGGTATTATTAACCCCTATGACCCTCGAACCTCGACTTACGAGCAAACGCTTTAAAACTTTGATAAGAAGCATAAGTAAATTAAAAGATTCAATTCAGCAATTTTTCAATTTAAGAAAACCTTCTCTTCCTTTGGAAATTTGACTAGTTTCTGGAAACTAGGGGCACTAGTCTCTGTCCATTCCTGCCAGAAGTCATGGATTAGCAAAAGAAGAAAGAATATCTTTACAATAGATTGGATTTTATGAAGTAAATCTAGTGACCATTTTGCCAAACTCTTCATGACATAAGTTTGATTCAAGAAGATTGCTTTCGAGTCAAAAATCACTGGAAAAATGCGTCCAATTGCTAATATTTCAATAGTTTTCTCCCATTAAAAGCTTGTGCTTTATAGAAAGATTATAACATGGCACTATGTTCTGAAATGAGCCAAATTTACTTGCCTTAACTTCTTCAACCAAATTATCAAAATACCAATCGATTATTTAGTTTTGAATTTTGTGCCCTGAATTTTCTGCTCATCATTTGAATGTGCAGTGTCTGAAATTATAAATCAAAATAAATTTTTTGCTAAAGCAGCTTGGTAAAATATATTCCTTATAATATAATGCCTTCTGTACCTTAAACCAGAATATAGTCAATTGCCTTATCAATGATTAATTAAATGTTTTGGTCTTTTAATATAACTAGGGAAAACATACAGAAGTTTTGTCTTACTAAACTCATTAGTTTTTTATTTTTGATTAAAAATTGGATCCGACACATATGCGGTATTAAAGTCTTTACCAACATCTGTAGACAACAAGACTTTACTTCAAAATAGAATTGTTTTATATTGGAAAAACAATAAGTTTCTTTTCAATAATGCCTCACTAAAACGTTTAATGGAACTATAAACCCCAATTTTTTGGCAAAATGAAGTCGAAACATTTGTTCTAGTATTTTTGCGAAAACAGAAATTTATTTCGTCCAATTGTTTGATTTTTATTGCGATTTATATTTAGTATTTGATGGACGTCGTGTTTTGCAACGGCAAATAGACTGGCTCTAGCTTTCTTTTTGACTTCATGCAAGGGAATCTGGACTCGGCAATGTTTTGGTATTAGTTGCTGTGGACGAAGTGTGATCAAATATGACGTATAATTTATAAGTTTTTTCTGATTTTTAGAGGAATTTCGTTGTTGTCATTATCTTTATAAGTAATACAATTATTGCAAAGTTTTAAGAACGATGACTCAAACATTAACTTCATTTCGGGGAAAACAATCCCTAAATGGTATAGCAGCATATGCGAGACAGAGCTTCTGCTAACAAAAATCGTTAGCAGACAAAAATAAGCTTATGAAAAAATGCTAAAACGGGTTAAAAATGATACAAAAGCAACGACTTAGTTTAGTGTTCACTATTATATGCTGCTGTATTAATATAACCATATTAATTTGAATTATATTATTATACTAGGTCATCGGACTAATATGGTTCTACTGACTATGACTTTAATAATTCTCCTTCAGTTTCCTTTTAGTATATCAGTGTATGATGCCTGCTACTAGACCACGCACCAGGATTCAACGCCGCGCACATGTATCGACACCAAGGTCTCGGGGTCAACGAACTCGTCCTGGTTCTACACCCACTTCAGCAGAAAATGTGTCGTCAGCTGTGCCCGAATCATCGATGTCATCGTCAACTGCGACCAATATCAACGATGCGACCATATCGAAAATCGCCACAGCAGTGGCTCAAGCTGTGAAAGAAAGTTTGCAGACCTCTGCGACAGTAAGCGATACAAGAGAAGTACCTATTAATAGTTCTGAGGTTGATGCCCAAGTGCAGGGGCCAGTGGCTTCTGCCTTAGAACGTTTGGCAGGTGAGCAGCGACTTAGTTTGAAATTCCACATTCTTCATGCAAAGATTTCAACTCAATTTCCATCCCAATTGATGCTCAAGTAAGCTCAAAAATTAAAGCTAAGATCTGAGCAATCGAGTTTGTTGACTTCAGTTCTCTTCTTAGTTCAAGGGGATGTTATAGTCCATATCATCTCTCAGTAACTCAAACTGATGACTTAATTCCCACCCTTTCTTTGGAACCTACTACAAAGATTAAGCCCATAAAAAACATTGAGATGTGGACTTCAGCCTTTCAGATTTTTGTTGTGATACACACCAGTAAGTTTCCCCAGGATGCTCCTGCATTGATGAAGTATTCTGTGGTTGTTCGCGATTTAGCTGCGCGTGGTGCAAACTGGCAATTTTATGACACACAGTTTCATTACATGCGCCAATCTCATTTGCACGATATGCCTTGGGGGACAACTCATTTTGAGTTCTGGATCAGAGCGCAAAGTTTTAGCCGTAAAAGCGTCAGTCAGTCACGTCCCGGACAGTCTCAGTCTTCTCCATCGGCATCTTCGTTCCATTGGGTTTTTGTCGAATCTTTCGCAGAGATTTAAATGTTCAGGTTGCTCTTACAAACATACGTGTTTTTAATCTGGTTCACAGCATCCAGCCAAAGGGTGTAATTTTTCGTCCCTCAGGCAAGTTTCACACAGCTGGAAAATCAGCAACAACTACACAAGCTTCCAACCCCCGTAAAAATTAACTGTTTACTACCTTTGTTACAAGGATACAATGCCCAAAGCGTCTAGAGTTATTTGAAGGCTTTACGCAGGGTTTTCCTCTTCATTTTGAGGGTGTTTATAACCCAATTCAGGCGCACAATTTGGTTTCTGCCAATCAAAATCCGGATGTAGTAAGCGCTAAGCGTGAGAAAGAGATTGCGGCAGGTAGAATTGCATGGCCCTTTCCTCAAATTCCTTTTCAAACTTGCATGTATCACCTTTACGTGTAGTGCCAAAGAAGGTTCAGGGTGAATTTCGATTGATTCACCATTTGTCCTTTCCGCATGGGGCGTCTATTAACGATGGTATTCCTTCTGCATATACAACAGTTTCTTATTCGCGAGTGGACAATGCCATTACAATTATTAAACGCTTGGGGAAAGGCTGTTTTTTGGCAAAAACTGATATTAAGAATGCATTTCGCATCATTCCCATACGTCCACAGGATTACCCACTTTTGGAAATGTTTTGGCAAGGTAACTACTATTTTGATCGGGCAATGCCTACGGGCTGCGCATCGTCCTGCCGCACTTTTGAAATGTTTAGCACTGCACTAGAATGGATCGCTAAAAACCATTTGAGCATTGAACATATTATTCATATTCTTGATGATTATCTCCTTGCTGCCCCTTCATTCGATCAGTGTTGCGTTGCATTGCAAAAGTTTACATCCCTTTGTGCTCATGTCGGTGTACCAATATCTCCAGAAAAAACGTTTGGTCCTGTAAATATCCTCACATTTGCTGGCATTGAGCTCGATACGCATGCTATGGAAGCCCGTCTACCAGAGGACAAAATCCTCAAAACAGGCTCGCTTCTCGGAGAATTCCTCAAAAGGAAAAAGGCCACGTTAAAAGAAATCCAGTCGTTGATTGGCTTGTTGAAATTTGCATGCATGGTCGTCGTTCCAGGCAGAGCATTTCTTCGTCGGCTGATTGACATCACCAAAGGAGTTAGGGTAAATCGTTACTACATTCGTTTGACAAGGTCTGTAAAAGCAGATTTGAATCTTTGGAAATCCTTATCGATGATTTTAAGGGTCGGTCATTTTTTCTTTCCGACTAGTGGCTTCCATCTAATGTTTTGAATTTGTACACAGATGCTTCTTCAAGCTTTGGCTTTGGAGCCATTTTCGGTAAATTTTGGTGTTACAGGGCCTGGCCTGTGCACTGGAGAAAATTAAACATCGTTATTTTAGAATTTTACCCAATCGTTCTTAGCGTATTCTTATGGGGTCACATTTTGCGTGATCAACGCGTATTATTTCACACAGACAACGCAGCATTGGTCGAAATTATAAATAGATTTACCTCTCGGGACCCGACAGTGATGATATTTGTTCGTCGCCTGGTGCTAGCTTGCTTAAAATTTAACATTTTGCTCCGTGCCAAACATATACCAGGTGTGTACAACCATCTAGCTGATGCCTTGTCACGTTTTCAGGTTTCAAAATTCAAAGAGCTAGCCCCCGCGAACGTTCAAACTTTGCCGTCGGTTGTTCCCGAACATGTACTACCGCACAATTGAAGCTGTAACTTCCTTTTTACTACAATCTAGTTTGCAGCCATTGTCAGTCCCACTTATGGTCGTGCTTGGAAATTATTCCAACAATTTTCACACGAGGCTCTTCAAAGAGCTTTAGTTTCACTTCCCATTTCACCGACAGATCTCAGTTTATTTATTGCTTTCTTGTTCCAACGTAAGTATGCGCCTTCTACGGTGCTTACATATGTGTCTGCGCTTGTGTACTGTCATCGACTGGCGGATTACCCTGACCCTACTAAAGCTTCTTGGATTGTTCAGATTTTAAAAGGCTACAAAAAGATATGAACTCGAATTGATTCTCGGTTGCCAATCACTATGCCCTTACTTCGCAGTATTCTGCGGAGTATAGCAACATTAACTTCCACTGTGTATGAAAAGAGGCTTTTTCAAGCCATGTGCACCACTGCATTTCTTAGTTTATAATACGCTCGGACGCTCCTCATTATATTATCTTATTTCCTTTTTATTGTTCTAATTTATGTATCATATTACTTTTATATAAACTCTGTATCACCTATTATTTCATTCATACTGAAGATGGCATCATGAGATGTCGAAACATGTCTATTTTCAAAAAAGTTGTCGTTTATATTAAATGTGTATTGGCAATAGTGCTTTTACGAAATTATAAAAACTGATAACATCTGGATGATTAAGTTCGTAATTTGGTGTAGGAGGTAATGACATGCGCGTGATTCAAATGACCCACTAATTTAAACTTAATGCTAAATTGCTAATCTTCTATTCAATATTAGAGATTTTGTTACAATCCCTTCTCAAATTATGACAACACAGAAGAAGACTATTATTTTGGACAAAAATTGACAATATAGAAATCGTCAGTTTAAAAAGATTTTCTCTTCCCCAACAATCGCCTTACAAGTTTTCCACGTAGGTTTCCCGCATAACCTACAAACAATTAAATCTCCTTTGCTTCATAAAAGTCTCCTCTACGAGTTGTACAACTTCCATTTTTGGAAAATTGAGAATCCTCACATTATGGAACTCAATCGTATGCTTAATTGAATCATTTCACCATAGTATTATTTAACATTTTAGGCGCAATATTATGCTACACGTGTTGCCTATTTCGTTTGGTTGTGGATTGCTGGTTTATTTGCTACACTGCCACAAAACGCACTAATTAAAATTAAACTTGTTCATAAAACCAATTGTAGGGCAGTGCAATATCACCAAAAAGATTTCCTACCTATTTTATTGCGCAAGTTTTGTGTTACTGTGCACGAGTTTTTATGAGATTTTGGTTCTCGTACATAGTTACATTTGACTAACCTTTTAGGTGGCAAAGTTTTTTAAAAGTTCTTTGTTATTTCGTTTGGAAATTGTTGCAGATCAACTAGACTGTAAAAGAAACGGTTAATGCACGTGTATCACGAAAACCAGACTTAACACGGGTTTCGAAAGCTGGTTGCGTAAAATGCCAAAGAAAGTCGCAAGTATAGCAGTCCGTTTTCCTCAAATGTGCACTTCAGTTCTAAACTTATTATCATTAATTTGACAATTTTTACTTCTCTCAAAGAACCAATAATATATGATGATTGTGTCAAAGCTCAAACGAGATCTTTTTCAAAGTATGAACTTTTATTTATTATATTCCACTTATTGCTCATTTAAGACATAACTATACAGTGTAGATAAAAATGACTCTTAGAACACTTTTTTTTAAAAACTAGTAAGTGTTTTTGCGTTCAACAAGAAAAAACATTTGATAATTTGATGAATACTTTACCGTTACTTTACACAACAGGCAATGATTTCTTACCAGTGAAAGTACTGTTGTTAAAGTCCTTCGAAACGAGCCTTGCACAAAAAAATTATTGGAGGAACAATATATTCATCCTATGTGAAAATTGTGATGTAATTGCGCCGGCTATTAAAATTTCAAGCAATTTCATGTTGGCATTGGTCAACACCACATTAGTCAAGCTTGGATTTGCGTTTATGCATTTCACACCAAATTCTTTCGCATTATTTGAAATTGTTTTATCCATTGACGGAAATTTGCGTAACTTATGATGTGAAATTGGCAAGTTAATATCCAACGTAAAAATGTTGTAGCAAAAAAATGCTACTTATAAAGATTTCCCGTTCTCCTGTGCTTGCACTAAATTGCTTCAAATACATTTTTGTGAGCATGGTACAAAATCATACATTTTTAAAAAAATTGACGCCGGTAGTGGCAAAAAAAAGTTAAAGTACTTAGTATTAATGAATTTTTTTACCTATTCGAAGAGTTAACAATTTCATACGCCTAGTGCAGTGTAAATTAAAGTAAAAACAACTACTCTATTTGTCAGCGCTTTGTGTGAACATCGTTTTTTCAGGTCACTGCTTTTTATCTTTCAAAAATGATCAATTGTACCAATTCCAATGATTTCCTTCATTAGTGAAATCAGTGTCGAAAGAAAGTATCACATCAAATCGCGAAATGATTTGGGTTATGAAAAAACCGAATGTCATAGAAATGCTGGATCAAGTCTAGAATGCACTGGTATTGGATGGACATTTCTTGGAAAAATAAGTGGAAGCTCAAAATCTGTAAGATCAAATTAATCTTTACGGCATTTGTCTCCCATCCAAAAATATTGTATAAGGTCTCAGAAACATGAAAATCTATATTTTTTTATTTTTCAATTTAAACATCATATGTAAATATCAATTTTAGATTTCATGGTACGAGGGAGCTTTAATGGTAAAAGTATAATTTAAGGATATACAGTTAATGCAGAAATAACCATGCCGAAATAAACTGATAATTAAAAAGCTCACGATAAATTAAGTGATCACTTACCTTTGTGAGTTAAGTACTTGGACACCTACACTAGTTTATCTTATATTACAATCATCTTTAATAATGATAATCATTTGTAAGATTAGAAATATTACATGCGAGAATACGACTCAATTAACATGCTATTAAAAATAGCACAATATTAGAATATGGCACATATCGTTTCAGCTGATGACGATGAGTTAGTTAGGTAATTTAAAATATGCTTATTGCAGCAGTAAACTTCTGTCTATATTAATGGATTGTTATGTATTGCCGTTTTTAAATGCCTTTTTTTCAAGCCCCTTTCACTTACATGCTTATTTCTGTTTTTACAAACTAATACTTTTTACATGAATTATATACGGAATCTAAAAAAAGTTAATACAGAAATTGGATTAATTCGATACGTTTTAAACTTTTGCCAATGATTTTTCAATAGGGTGATGACTGACGATGCATTAACGAGACATTTTATTAATATACGTACTTTCCACTCACTCAAAAAGCATAGAATATAGTTGTGAAAAGCATATTTTTCCATGTACGGGTAAAACTGCATCTTTGACTGTTGTTACATAAAAAATACTGATTATCTGAAGTGAATGTTATTTTAGTTATTAGTCATTTATGTTTTAATTGCATTGCAGAATAACACCACTTATGATTCAAGGATATGACAATCTAAAAATGCAGAACAAACGGTCTTTAATTCCAGAATTGCATTATTTGCATTACATTAATTGCATTACAGAATTGTGCCTGCAAACATATTATGGCAAAATATAATTTTACACTTTTGCACCTTCTTTTCGTAGTTTATTTTTTGGAAAGAAAATTTTGAACATGCCAGCACAAATTTTTCTCGATTCGTTTGCATCAATTTGGCGTTATGTACCACGACCATATTTCATGCCGAGCTGCTACGAAGTCGGATTCAACGTTGGTGATTCAAATTTCATCTAGGCACGAGTTGAGATTGTGTCAGTCAACAAATCAGGTATATTTTTTCAGAAATTCGACGAGCTAAATGAAGAACGGGCTTCAAGTATTGGCTATTCTATTCTTGGGTCTTTTCCATATCAAACTTTTGTCTTTTTTTAAATTTTTTCTATTTTATTTTTTCTTCACAATTTTTAGTACTTTATATTATTTAGCTAATTATAACATTTTACGAAAATTTTTCTGTTTTTAAAACAGAAAGAAAAAAATAAACCATTTTTTCCTTCAGATAACCTCATTTTTTTGTCAGGATGCAATAATACAGTACCTCAAGCCATTAGTTTAGGAATAAAAATACCTGGAAAGAATAATATCAGCGTTCATGGAGTTGTTAGTAATGGAATGTCTCTTAACTTTGCTTCTTTCTTTGATTTTCGCGTTTATCTTCGTTCACGTTTTGTTTAGATTTATAAAAATAGCTCAGTTTGCTTTAACATTGTTACATAACATCATTCAGTTAGTGTTTAATCACCTCAATTGCCGAAAAATAACTTTTGAACATACAAATATGACAAAACCAAAAACGTTGTGTTGAGATAGCTACAATAAATCAGTAAATAAATGAGGCAGAACCTTACACTAGATAGCTCCCGGATTATCGTGTTAATCATGCTTCAATTGAAAAGAAGTTGTTTCTTGCGTCATTTCTATTGCATACACTTCTTGAAGTTTCATTTGAGTCTCTTATGATATGTGAGGAGCCCCATGGGGATGTTTTGCTCGAAACCTTTAAATATAATCCTCCCAGCAGCACCACTTTACATTGGTCATTTTGGCTTCTCTTCAATAATTTTAGGCTTACATTCCTTAAACTTGTGGATCATGAGTCCTTGATACGAAAAAATGCAATGAACAATGGTGTATGTTGAAGTGAAAGAATAAAAACACAGATTACGATAGGATAGGCAAGTTCCTGTCCTTAAAATAGTAATTACATTTACATTTCCCTTATTGTTTGGTGCAACCACCCACAAAGGCACTCTACAGTTCTGAAAAACAGCCCATTTCTTCGCCTGTTTGTGCACGTCGATTGTGCTGGTTACATCCTTCTCAGCAGCAAGAATCTTACAGTCATATAATCGCTCCCCTGAGATTTTATTACGTTGATAATTTAACCTTACTAATCGAAAATCGAAATAATGCAATGTTTTGTTTACTTTATGTCTACTTTCTACAAAGTTAAAAATCAATGCCTTCGGAAAAGTGTATAATATATCAACTGTCAGGTTTTTAATCAGGTATTGTAACTAATGTTTCCTTGCTAATTTATATTAATGGTTGTCTTTAATTGTTATAATTTTTACTGGCATCAAACATACAACCACTTTTTTCTATTACATACCAGTAATTTAAGACTGGCCGCCAACGAAGCAGTTTAAAAATGGAATTGTCTAAATGATAGTTTAGCGAAATTTACATTAGTAGCGTAATAATTTACAACATGAGTTTCACCTGATATTTACATGATTTTTGTTTTAATTTTTTCTAATTTTTGTTTTCATTTTTGAATGCGGGTGTGTTGCACTCCCACTCCCACTCCCACTCCCACTCTCAATCCCAATCCCCCCCACCTCCACCCCCCATTAGTGACATAGCTCATTGGTGGGGACACTCAGTTGTGTAAGATTGACTTGTTTTTAAATTAATTTTCTTTTAAAAAATCATTTGGGCACTTCCAAATATAAGAAAAAGACCTATCCCCCAAACTTGCGTTTAGTTGGGGCTTTCACAACTAGTCGAGTATGTGGTAATAAGTTTTTATGTAGATAAAAATTAGTATTTCCAAAACAAACTATAGGTTTCAACGAAATAGTTAAAGGGAGGATTGATAACAATTTTTGAAATTTTGTCTGAAAAAGAGATATGCATGGAAAGCTCTTTGTCACATCAGCCTAATGTTAACCACCTCCTCCGTCGTGGACCATATCCCCTCCGTCCTGGCTGTGTTACTAATTAGTAACTCTGTTGTAGTTTGGGGATTCAGCGATAAATATTTACACATCAGTAGTTATGACGCAGGTAGGGTCCCGTAAGTAAACGGAGCTGTTACCCGTGTCAATTACTTTCCAGTCCTGGGAAGTAAACAGGGCTTGCGCGTGTAAACCGGAAAAGAACTTTGCGGGGGAATGTTGAGTGTTATTGGTTATCATAATAAAAGGAATTGAAGCAAATGATAAAATAAAATGGCGTTTTCAACGGTAGTGACGATAACATATTTTTTTTTGTGAAATAAAAACATTTTTTCGAAACTTAACGTGACAAGAAACATGGTGACAAGAAATATTATCTGATTTATAAAAGCATCCAATAAAATGTCTGAAAGCACTCATTGTAAATTTCATTACACGATTCACTATATAGTCGAACTATCGTCTTAAAAAATGTTATTTGCGCTGCTCATTATTGCATTGCTTTTGGGCGTTTTAAAAAAAAATATGGCACACATGTTTAATCAGATATATGCAGACACTGTTGAGTTGGAAGAAGGTAGTCACAGCGATCTTATCAATTTGATATTCGTCGATTTTATAAGTAAAAAGTTTCAAGAGCTACGAAGAGCTGAAAAGGATAAAAGTAAAGCAGATCCTTGGGTAGGGTATCAAAACTTTTTAGAAAAGATAACTGAGGAAGATCGTTGGTTCAATTTTGCAGCTTGGGCAATCGAAACAATTACTCTCGAGCATGTCTGGAATGGAATATGTGAAGCCTTTAAGTTTCTAAAGAGCTGGCACCTTCAAAATATCATAAGACATATTTGACAAACTTTTTATTGTTACTTGGATAGAACTAATGTTAATGTACGCGGAGACAAAACTTCCTCCTTTTTTTCAACATCTCTTTGACCATGCTGATTGTAGTTGTAAACTGAAATACAAATCAACTATGTATTTGCTTTGACAAAAAAATAAAATATAAATTTCAATGTTATTGCATTTTGACTTCAGTTGTTTTATGACCACGTTAATGTGAAAAGTTTCAGGTTATCGTGTAAAATTACCGCACGTTGTGAATTTAAATGGTAATTGGAAGTAGGATTGTATTCAATTAAAAATCCTCATACATGGTACACGTTGAAAAAAGGTTTGATACAAATAGATACTTACAAAACAGGTCTACCTACTCCGGCAATTGTCGACTATGGCTTGTATAAAAGGGCTTCGACCTAGTTAAAGCAGTTAATGAGACTCTTGACAAAGAAGTAAAAGGCAATATTCAATTCAGCTTCGACCACCGAACAGAATAAGTTAAAGTCCCTGTAAAATAGGGTTGCAAAGTATTAATTAAACGACAAAGGTCGATCTTACTCGACTTTGGAGGAAAAGAAGCAGAGATATCGAAAACAACCGAAAGCCCTTATGCTTCTGATTTGAATGTATCCGTCATGATATAGTATATTGCAACATGGTACAACCTCAAGTTGCTGGAGACGTCAATGTAAAATTACTAAAGACAATTAATATTCAAGGAAAATATTGAGGCATTGTCATTTGGAGGAAATCCCATCTCATTTGAACGAGGGAAGTCGATAGTGACACGTCATTTCAGAACTCAAGCCTCATCTTATTTTACATAAGGAAAAATATGAGTCGAAAAAACTGTTATCTTCAATATTATCTCAATCAGCAAAAACGATACGGATCGCAACCTGTCACTAGGGGAGCATCCTGGCAAAAAGATTATGGTGAAATGGGTTATGACCTTGGTGGTTTATTTCGTTGATTAGCTCGAGCTGCAATAACTTTGGCAAAATATGGCGCAAAAATGTAAAATTGTCCTCGATACAGGTGCAAACGTTTTGGGTAATGTAATCTCAGGGAAAAGTAATAAAAAGGTTTCAAAATCTGGTGTATATCGAGCATCAAAAGAAACAGGGAAGAAAATCTGTAAGCCGTATACAAAAGTTTGCTCAAACAGGAAGAGGAAATCCCCCAGAAGAAACAGCAAAAAAATAACTAAAAAGAGAAAACCATCGTCTTCTCATGTCATTTACCGTTCAGCCTAGAGACATGAAGCAGCTAAAAAAGCAGAAGATATTTTCGGTTAAATATGGAGTTCTTTCATCCAAAATCAGCAGAATGTACAAAAAGTGAACTTGATATATTTTTCGTACCCCCTACGCAAAGCAGTTTGGAAAAGGGGCGATGGACAGCCCATTCAGCTAGACAGTCTGAAAGCGGTCCGATTACTTTTTTAGCGCCAGGTACAGAAGATTATGTTGACTTGTTTAACACAATATTGATGGTCAGAGCAAAAGTAACGAAGGCCGACGGTGTAAATCTCGACAATGGCGATAATGTTGGAACGGTGAAAAAATTCTTGCATAATTTCTTTAAGCAAGTTAATTCGTTTTTGAAGGGTAAGTTAGTAACCCAAGCAATAGGAACTTATATTTATCGTGCATATATCAATACACGTTTGAATTATGGTCCATCAGCTAAACAATCCCAGCTGACATCTGCGTTGTTTTACAAAGACGAAGCTTCAAAAATGGAAGTTGCTGACCCAACAAACGCCAGTCCAAACAAAGGCTTGAAAACACGAAGTAAGTTTACTGCGGGAAGTGCAATTGTTTATTTTTGAGTATCTGTAACGGAACATCTAAGCTAAGTGAGCTTTGTTACAAAAAAGAGAGCAAAACGTAAGGATAACTTTGCATTTTCATGAAGAACACCGATACGTTTAATGTTTTATACAATTTTTAAAGAATTTGATAGCGCTATGTCTGCCGTACCAAAGCTCATTCTGCATTATTTACTCAGGGTACCAGTAGGGTGTGTATAGTTTCAAATTTCTTGTGTGTTTCAAATTAGTGTCGTAAATTGGCAAATCCACAGTAGCCCACTCGTAGTGCATAACAAATATCCACATTAGCTATTTAGTATTCTAAAATTGCTATATTATTAAGTTTTAGTTACCGTAAATTTGGCAACAATTCACAAATGTTTTCCAAAGGTTACAAATATGTTTCATTTAAATGATTACGAAGTACGATAATACCAAAACAAAAAGTACATTATGAAATGTAGGCTACACCACAGTGCCGATAAACTCACCATAAACAGTCAAAGTGAGGGTTATATTAATGAAAAAAAAGCGTAAGCGTATTTATACCAAGTTTAACCATTACGATGACAAGTAACTATATTTGGTGAGTAGGGGCTCCAGAGATTTAAGCCATCTATACTGAATTTATACAAAGTTTTGCCCAAATTGATGCTCAAAACTTTCAAAGGATGCTTTGAAAATTATCGTTGAAATAAACTGTTTTATACGTCAAACATTTTCGAACGACAAATCGCGAATAAGAACATTAGATTCTTCGAACTGGTTTAAAAGTGGTTGTGTTTGTCTTCTATGTGTTTGCAATAAAGGGAATCAAGGCGTAATCGTATCGGGCATTTTTACTAACAATTTAATTAAAGCTACTTTTACTAAAGCTACTTTTACTGATAATTATTCATATTTTTTTGCAATTTCACTCTCGAATTACTTACAGAAATTGGTTTTGTTGTTCAAATGCATGCTATTCAAATAAGTAATCAGTCGCTATGTAACGTTGTCTCAGCCGGTTTGAAATGTTGTTTGGTTTCAATTCACTGAAGTTCTAGATTAAAATATCATATAATCAGGTAGCTTTTTTGTTATATATATTTGAACCATTGATTTGAACTTACACTCGAACCTGGCTTGACATTGCCAGTCGCAAGGCAATCCAGCCAGTAAATATTAATTTGAACTTTGAACATGGAGAATTTAACATAAAGCACATATCATTACCAACAAATGATAACCTTCTTCATCATTGTTATAGCCTCAGTTAAGTTGTTTTCCTTTGAAAATAACAGGGCTTTAAAAATACACATTTAAAGGAAGTGATTGTGACTACCGTACGATTTACCGCTTTGTACAGAACAAAAAACAATTGGAAGGCGTTTTTTGACGTTCACAAACAATACCTTAAATTAGCGTTCCAGGAAGAAGAAATGAAGAATATGGCAAGTTGTAGCTACAAAGAACACATGGCAAAATAGGTGCGTCTAGATGAAATGATCATGGCGAAGGAAAGCCAAGTTAGAAGCAAAGCAACAACGAGAAGATGTTAGTTCTCCTTCATTAATAACAAGTAGAAGCTCTGCAAGTAAATTAACAAGCCACAGCTCAAGTCTTCAGGATTATCCAGAAATAAGGAAAAGTTAGCCGTTGCACAGCTGAAGAAAAATCAGTTAGCAAAACAACATGAACCTCAAAAGAAAATGGCAGAATAAAAATTTGAAATAGAGGCTATAGAACCTCAAATGGAAGAAGAGCGAGCATCGGCAAGTCTTAACGCTAGCTGGGAAGAAGCCAATATCGAACTCGAATAACACGGCGATGAAACCACGATGGTAACGGTGTCAAAACTATGAAAAAACTAGTAAATAATTGCAAAGGCTTGGGTTCTACAAAGTTTACAAGTGCAAACAGCAAGCATTCCTTCGCAGCAAAGGAAGGTAGAGGACTTGGGAAATATCATTGAAGTAGATAAATCCAAACTCCAAAAACAACCACACGCAGGAACCGGCTTTTAGATAAAATGGCTTTTTCTATTGCAGTGGCCTAACTCAAGTCTAGTGTTTCATTCAAGAAGTGTGTTTTCTCTGGATTACACTTCATTTTTTCGATTATTCTTTACAGTTAGCAAGTTACGATCATGGATTGTTTAAGAAATTATTATAAGTTTATTTCAGAGCTTTGCGAAGGATATCGCACAACAGGTATTGGATCATAATTACTCATTATAATTAAAAAACATGGCTCAAACCCTATGTTTTGATTACCAAAGTTGGTGAACAGTCTTTTTATGGTAACAAACTGTTTTCTGTTTTTTTTTTGTCGCACAACATTTACACATTTTTGGATGCTCATATCGGGGCGTTCATTAGGGCTTCATTATTTGGTTTTATTAAAGATATACAACGTTCTCTGGATAATGACGTTATTTCAAATCCATCAATGAACGTTAAAAAAAGAAGATTAGATATTCATCATGCGCATAGAAGGCCCATCTTTTTTCTATAAATTCTTAATGCAACGCAATAGAAAGAGAAGATTAAACGACGCAGTATCGTTGACAGTTTCTACAAATTTAGTGTTTTGTATTTTGTCGTTAGTCCCCAATATTCCTGTAAGCAGTGACACAGAAAAAACGTCTTTGCTTGATAGTCGTGTTAAGTACTAAGAAAGTTAATTACTCAACTTCATAATACAATGATACTTTAGAATTTATATCATCAATTGCCTTTTATACCGTTTTAATTTCATTTTACTTCCTCAACATATAATTTAGATCGATAAACTGGCTTTTTCTACAGAAGTGGCCGATCTGATGTGTAGTGTTTCGTTGAAGAAATGTGTTTTGTCTTCCGTTTGGAATTAGTCTTTACTGTTTGCAAGTTACAAACATGGATCGTTTTCGGAATCTACTATAAATTTATTTCAGAGCTTTGCGAAGGAGATGGCACAAAAGGTATTGGACCATAATTATTTATTGTAATTACTAAAACATGGTTCATATTTACGCTTTTATTAGGTGGCTCGTAATCGTAATACAGCAAAATCTCAAGATTTGTTATGTAACCTAGCAACCGCCTTTTCTCGCACATTGCATACTCGCGAGATTCTCCACGTATTCCGCCCATCTTCAGAGGGCGGAACATACAATATAATTCTATATAAGAAGTTTTGAATTCTGGTTGGCTAAGGGACTTGACGCATGCTCAAATCTGCTGTTTTTATAGTCGAACTCCCGCTATTTTAAATTGGCGGAAGTTGTAATTATTCGACCTTTTAATACGAGTACAGCGATTAGTGATTATCAAATTACGTGTCATTGTCGGTATTAATTTTCCATTGTGTTTACTCTCAAATTGCTATTTTGTATTTGTGTATGACACAATGGCTTCAAGTGCGACTGCGATTTGCTCAACTGATGTTGATTTAGTAAATAGCTTATTAGCTAAACCGTTCTCAGCTCGATCGTCGGTCGAACAGAATGTTATCGTTTGTGAACGGCCTACTCCTGATTTAACTATCCAAAATAAGGAAGAGCATTTCAGAGAGATTGGTATGAGGCGAAGGACTGGCTGTGTGGCAGTACAACCTTGCAGAAAGTGTTTTGTTGGCCATGTCTAATGTTTTCCCAAAAAACATCGCCATCGTGGACTAAGAATGGCTACAACGATATGCGGAGTATTATGTCTGATGCTAAGAAGCATGAAAAATCTAAATCGCATTTGACTGCATTTAAGACATGGAAAACGTATGGAGCTAGTGAACGAATTGATTGTCTTATGTCCCTCGCTAGAAGAAATGAGATTCAGCGTCACAATGAGGAGGTAAGACAAAATCGAGAAATTTTAAAAACTGTTACTGAGGCCGTGCTGTATTTGTCAAAGCAAGAGTTGCCATTTAGAGGTCACAATGAGTCCGAAGGTAGCTTGAACAAAGGTAATTATAGAGAGTTGCTCGAATGTTTTGCTAAGTTTGATTCTGTTTTTGAGCGTCGACTGCACAGTAGACTAGCAGAATCTGATATAGTTGGTGACAGAAGATTTACTGGAGTTTCCCCAGAAATTCAAAATGGTCTTATCAGCTGTCTTGATTCAATTATTGAAGATGAAATCAGAAAGGAAATAAATGATTGCACATTTATGAGTATTCAGGTTGATGAAGCATCTGATGTCTCCACCAAAGAGCAACTAAGTGTTATTGCTCGGTTTGACAAAGCAAGTGAAATTATGGAGAGGCAATTAGGATTTGTGGATGTAAGTATGAACAGAAATGCCACAGCAATATCACAAGTTGTCAAAGATAAACTTGGTGAGTATTCTAATATAAAAGAAAAACTGGTTTTACAAACATATGATGGTGCTTCTGTCATGTCTGGCCATATCAATGGTGTTCAAGCATTGGTTCGACAAGAGTATCCTTTTGCTCATTTTGTTCATTGTGCAGCTCATAGATTGAACCTGGTCCTATGCCAGTCAGCCTCATCAATTTCTCCTGTTAAAATCTTTTTTATTAATATAGTTACATTCAGCACATTTACAAGCAATGCCCCAAAAGAAAAGCTTTTCTCACATCTAACAACCTTGAGTTTCCTGCCCTGGTGAAACAAGATGGTATTATCGCTCTAGATTAATCAATGTATTGCACAAAACTATGAAAAACTTTTAGATATTTTTGAGGGGTACTTGAACAACCAGCTGGGTGGGATGATGAGTCATTAAGTAAAATAAGTGGCTTACTGCATTATCTTGATAGCTTTCTCTTTTGTTTTCTAGTGTGTTTTTACAGGATTTTAGAACAGTCCACAATTTTGTATTCCATTCTTCAAAATAGGAAACCCATTTTAACTATGGCATAAGCAAAATTGACAATTTCAAGCAGTTTATTGTGTCACTTCGCACAGATCAAGCTTTCACCGAGTTTTACCAAACTGCTAAAAGTAGGCCCACCAGCAACCAGAGCAGATAGTAGATACAATTACAAACAGCTTTATTTTGAGATTATTGATTCCATTAAAGGCATGTTAAGTGAACGATTTCAAGATATTAATCAGTTCGAGTTTTTAGACCTTGTAAATCCTAAACTATTTACTACATGGAAGGGCATAGTTCCACAGGAGAAGATCAATCTTCTCAAAGATAAGTATAGTCCTCTTTTTGACATCCAAACTTTGGAGAGTCAAATTTCCTTCATTTACAACGACAAGGACTTTCACAAAGAGTGCAGTAATGAGGTTCTTAAATAGATCTTCAAATTTAATCTCCAGTCGAGTTTAGGTCAAGTGGTAAATTTGTTAAAATTGAATGGAGTGTTGGCAGAGGCAAGTGCTTCAGTAGAGAGGTCGTTTTCTTGCTTAAAAAGGGTAAAAAGCTATTTAAGAAATAGAATGGGTCAAGGTCGGCTTAGCTCTTTGTGTAGAATATCTATTCACAAAGATATCATTGAAAAGAAAGAGGAATCAGAGGTGTTGCATAACGAGGTGGTTGAAAAATTTGTAGAAAAACCCAGGAGGCTGGCCTTTCTTTATAAATGATGAGTATAGTATGTGTTTTGATATTTGTTCGTATAATACATGGTACTTCATTGCGAAAATTAAGCATAACTTTAAAGAATAAAGCCATCCCTGTCTACCTGCCCCAATCTAAACAAGTTTAAACTAACAAGTACAATGCTAAGAAAAATCTCTCTCTATGCACTTTAGAAGTGTCGTATACTATATTATTTTTTGTGCTAATACAAATTTCTTCTGTTTATGCAGGGGCAGTGATGAGTAAATTATGTTTTAGGGGACAATTGTCTCCTGCGTAACGTTTCTCTGAGCCATCTTTAGTACCTTTTTAACTAGTTGCAGTTGCAACGATTGCCACATTAAGAATACAGCTAACAAAAATGGGTTTTTATAAATTATTGTACAACAAATAATTCGCCCTCGAAATCACAGGAAATGCTGTTTCCAAGGCTCTGGATTTCAAAATTTTCCGGGGGAGCATGCCCCCGGACCCCCTAGTGGGGTTGCGCCTCCGGCGCGAGATGGATTGGCGGGAGTGACTATTTTTCCTAGCTACGCCACTGGTCATATGTATACAACATTCTCAGGATAATAACATTCTCTTAATTCCATCAGTGAACGTAAAAAAGAACATTAGATAATCATGATGCACATAGAAGGCACTTCTCATGTCCTTGTATTCTTTATACAATGCAATTGAAAGACAAGATTTAAACGAGGCAGTATTGGCGAAAGTTTCTGCAAATTTACTGTTTTGTGTTTTGTTGTTAGTTCCGAAACATCCTGTAAAGATAATATTTAATTCAGCATGGATATTATCTGACTACCACATTTTAAACAGTGACACAGAAAAAACGTCTTTGCTTGATAGTCGTGTTAAGTACAAATAAAGCTAATTACACAACTTCATAATAGAAAAATAGTTCAGAATTTACTTCATCAATGGCCTTTTATACCGTTTTAATTTCATTTTGTTTCCTCAACTTATAATTTTGATTAATAAACTGGCTTTTTCTATTGCAATGACTTATCTTAAGTCTAGTCTTTCTTTCAAGAAGTGTGTTTTGCCTAGATTACACTTCGTTTTGGAATTATTCGTTACTGGTTGCAAGTTAAGATCATGGATCGTTGTCGGAATCTACTATAAAATTACTTTAGGGCTTTGCGAGTCAGAACGCACAACAGGTATTGGACCATAATTATTTATTTGTAATTATACAACAGATATTGTAGATATACAACATTCTCAGGATAATGACGTTCTTTAAATCCATCAATGAACGGTAAGAAAAGAGCATTAGATAATCATGATGCACATAGAAGGCAATTCTCATGTCCTTATATTATTTATACAATGCAATAGAAAGAGAAGATTTAAACGACGCAGTATTGGGTACAGTTTCTGCAAATTTACTTCTTTGTATTTTGTCGTTATTTCGGAACCTTCCTGTAGAGGTATCAATCAATTCAGCATTGTTAATGCAATTTTAAAAACTTAGAAGTTTATATCAAATGTCTCAGGTATCAATTATTTATTTATAATATATAACTCGATAAAACGTTTCAAGATATCTTCAACGTCCAAACCGTTCATATTTCTCAGCATATAAAGAGACATCTTCGGAACATAGGCTACACAGTAGCGATATGTAAAAATATATATACACATATATAAAACTTGAGGTACATTTAGCTTGTATTTTTTGCCTGACGATGAATTTGCCTTAAATTACGTCACTAGAACTACTCTACGTAACTTTTGGATTAGTTTGTTTAAAGACTTGAGTTCATTTACCAGATTTTCTATAAGCTATACATACATTTTATTCCCTGATTCCACGTGCAAAATTTATTGCGAGAAAAAGAACACTAGTTCTCTTCCAAAAAAAGTCAAATTACTTTTGTGGAAACATGCTTTTGCGTTTTGTGTTCTGTCGTATTCCAAAATTTAAATCCGATTAAATTGGCTTTTTGAACTCCATAATCAGGATTTAGATATACCAAATTATGCAAGTTTTATTGTTACTAAATAGAAATCCATGTTAACAAAAGTGTTTTCTTAGTATAAAATTTACTGATTGAAATAAACATCATTGGTCGTCATATTTTCAACCAATGAGTGACAGATGTAGAATGAATGAAAATATTGTAAATACTCATTGTTAAAATAAGCAATCCTTAATAACAATGCTTTTGGGATTAAATTCCTTTGACAAATAAATATCCCTATTCAACGTATGAAGCAGCTGCTTTCCTATTCTGCTGGCTATATTAGTAATTTTTACTTCTCGCTCGACATTTACATAAAAATCATCTTATCTATGCAAAAATATATCATAAAAGCTGACGTTATGTAATTATATAATGTTTTCAAACAATCGCTGCAACACAACAAAACTTAATTCAACTTTTAATTTTCTAATATATTTAGCAAATTTTTCTTCATTTCATTATTGCATTTTCGGAATTACTTCAAAGCTACATTTAATTATACACACATCATGATGCTAATTCCTTTCTACGCTTGAAAGCTTGGAACAGCAGGTGCGAATTTCATTCTAGCAATCAACCTGACAAACGCACTCACTATTTTAATTGCATTTTTCCAATTCCTATAACAGTTTTAATACTTTAATTTTAGTTTTTGATATTTCTCTGCAGTTGTTTCACATGTGTTAATAACCACAACCTTTTACTAATTTTTAGGAATATCATTAAGAATATTTTCTACACGAATGTGCGTAATGATAATTTAATGTATTATATATGGCAACATTTAGTTATAAACAATCGCTCACTAATGTTTCGTGAATTATTTTTACAGGCTACGAAACTATAAAAACGGGTGATTTAATTATTTCAATTCATTAAAATTTCTTTCCTGTAAGCACTTGTTGAACACTTGTGAATATTTGGAGTTGAGTGTGAGGTGAAAGTATTAATATCGTGAAAGTTTCATTCATTTATTTTTGCCAAACCCACATTTTGATGTAAAATATATTTTACATGGTCATTTTATAGCTAGGTTAAGTCTGATTCACAGTGATGAGCAAATTTATGCGCAGCATTAAGATGGGCTAAACGTAACAAATCAGAACAAAATAAGAACAAAGATGTTTTTAACAAAAGTACGCAAAATCCCGAATATAAAATTGAACGACTAACAATTCTTTCTAAAACTGTTATATTTTTAATATTATGTCGTCTGTACACGTTTAATGAGTTAAACTTTACTATGTACATGGAGGCTTGCTGAAGAGTTGATCGACATGAAAATTGTTGGAAACGAGGTTGTCTTTTTGGTTTGGGCTCAAAAAAACGTTGAGAAATGGACTGATGAGTTGCCGTTATTGAAACGGATGTTAATTTTATTCTATACGTCCTTCAGTATCATGCAGTCCTTCTCAGGACTATACCAACCTGGACGATCTACATTTTCAAACACGTAACCATACTGCCGGTTCAAACCATTTACTTTAAGCCTATTCTATTTTATGAAAAATCTTCATCTGTGCAACGTTGCATTATTTAACTCTATTCAACGATGAGTAATGGGGTATTTATAAGTTCAACGAAACACATCACATTCATAAGAGGAGATACGGGTTTTAGGTTTTTCATCCTGACAGATGATCAGGTAAAAAAGTTGTTAAGAACTAGTACATCCCAACTGTGGCCAACCATTGCCATGGCCTACTAAATATAGATATCAATGGCCATGCTTCTTTTAAAAAGCAAGGCAAGACGACAAACAATGGTTTATATATACATGTTAAACATATAAATTAAAAATAATATTTTCTTGCTTTATAGTAACAATGATAAATGAGCATTAACATTGATCCGATTTTTATAAATTCATTTATATTGTAAGTAGAATTATAAGCTATTACCATTTTAATGATGAAAGTGCCTAAGCCTTGTTAAAATACTAAAAACAGCCATATTTCAACAAGCGTCTGGTAAATTAACTACACGTAAGCCATTCTAATTGAACTTGCCTTTAAAAATGTCATTGGATATTCGTCTTTATTTCATAATTGTGGAATGCGTAATGCCCATGCAAAACGGCGAGCCGTTATAGTTTACCTGCTAAAAATTAACGAAATTGATAAAATTTACTTGCACGTCTTTGTGTATTGTTGGAAAGAGAACATTCCCAAACATTCCCAATTTACCGCCCCGTCATACCAGAACTTATTCTCTTTCAAATTTTAATACATCGACTCTTCCGATACATAAGAAACAGATAAATTGTACGCCTTTGACAAATAAGTTTTCCATGCGCGTCATGTAACATATGTCTGCATGAAAATGGTCACATTCAAAACCACCACTGCATCTGTCTGTCAGGTCTCGAACAGATCTTGCCGGACAAAAAAGCAGAGCGTTGGTGAAGTGCAAATTATAGGAAAGTGTAAAAGTAAAAGTATGAACAATAGGAAATTGCAAACTTAAATGCTTTAGTTTTCATTATGCTATATTGCAAACTCGTTAATGTCTACTGGAAAATTTAGATGAAGCCAGAAGATCTCGATTTGCATGATTTTGCACTTGGCACAAGAGAAAGACCTCAACGATTTTATATTGTAGTGACAAAGCTTGCTAAAAGTTGTTGTAGTATTCTCTAATCCATTTTATATGGAGGACATTTAATATCCCTAGTAGTGCTGCAACATCAACGAATTAGCTTTAGCTACTTTTTAGATTATGTATTTAATTGTTACTAGGCTTGTCTTTCTTAAGACGATTACACTTCTGTATTAATAGAGTTGTCAACTTCTAACACAATTAAAAACGTTTGCCGGTGTTTTGTGAAGCACAAATTTACTGTTGCTTATTACAGGATTGGAATGATTTAATTTCTGTTTACAAAAAGACATTTTCTTTAAGGAGTAAAATAACCTGTAGCTTAAGTCAGTTTTGACCTTGTCTCATATCAAAGTTAAAAGTAATCCAAGTTAAAAATCTAACGCATGCATCCTAGTCAAATTTTGACCAGGCTTTCTGGTTAATTTAACACAACTTGCATCGTTGGCATATTATCCAGTATCAGGGTTACAATTTGACTCTATTTAGGTTTTTTTTACCCGAATGTTTTTAGAGTATATAAGAATAAATATATTTAAAACAACTCACAATAACAAAACCTTAAAGGGCTAACAATAAAATATAAGCAGAACGCAAGCAAGCAAATAAAATACAGGAAGTAAACGCCAATTATTAAGCTAAACGTTAACGACACAAGACGTTATACAAGACTTATGAAGCCTTAAAATAAAGCAAATGGTAAATCAATTATGTTGATACATACATAACAAAACAGAGATAACTACAGGTCTACGAAATAAGAAAATAACAGCAGAATTAAACAAACAATGCTGTTAAATTTCAAACAAACAAGAATAGTAAGTGCTATAAATAAGCGAAATGACGAGATAATAATAAATATGATCTATGCTTTATATACAGTAATAAATTATTATTCAAAAATATTTCAAAGTAAAGCATTTCATTTTGATGGGTTGCAACCATCCTCCATGGAGTAAGAGAACAATGGAATGCTGGACATGTTGGATGAAATTTGCATTGTAAATAAGAAAAATCCTTTGTTAAATCATCAAATATAGGTACAATGACGTACTTGCAACAGAAGAATAAGGGAACAAAAGACTAAAGTACAATGAAAAGAGGATAAATACCTTCTTACAATGGATTTTTAAGTACGAACGAATCATTTTGTAATTTGTTTAAAGATTACTTTATGCAAAAATCTCAAATTAAGATTGGCTGCTAAAAGCATCACATGCAAATCGCCGTTATTAGATGAAAAAAAAAATTAATCGAATCATGTAGATTTTCTAAGAAAAAGGACATTTCGCTTCTTGGTATAATACAATGAAAGAAATAATGTTTTTTGTTGAAAATTATCATTATTTCTAACCAAATAATGTTAGTTGTGGGAAATTAGGTTTATGTAAATCTTTACTCGCCTCTCGGCAGATTCATAATCCAACACACAGATTATAGTTAAAAAGGATAAAAGTACAGAATAGATAGCACAGCGGACTAACTGTCGTTAGAATTTTTTAGGGGCTGTTTTTATTATCCCAGCTAAGAAGAATTCAGTGGGGTGTGAGAGGATTTCGAGTCATCGAAAGAGCAAAATTTTTGGCGCAAAATTTTAACTGCTCGTAAAAGGCCAGAAGTTATTCCAGTTGTAATACTGACATCAGCTCAAATTAGTTATTTTAATTTTAAATGCTTGCGCATTTATATAGTCAGAATTTTATGAAATTGCTCATATAATCAGCCCCTTAGATTATCCTCGTAATAGTTCCATTTTGGAGGTATCTTTCAAGTTAAATGAAAACTTTAGTAAAAACTTAAATTCTTGGATTGTTTTCATAATTACGTATGCTGATGTACAAGGGTTGTTTCTAAAAATTTACTCTCATTTTATAACTCATATACAATTTTTATCTTTTTTCTTACGCATTATGATCATTCTATTTGTTGTAAAATGCACCAAAGTGTATAGTTGAACACAGTCTGTATGCCTCTATTCATATTTTCAGTTTTACGCCAGTCAAGCTTTAAGTCTGCATAAAAAACAATAGTTTATCAATATTTTTCTGAATGGACTCTAGGCGACAAAGGTAATGTAAATCCAGGTTGCGATTACACTATAAAGGATTCGCTCATCACGACATCTTTTTTGCTTTAAAGGGGGTAACTGTTTGTAGTAAAAGCTGATTTCGTTGATAGATTTTGTCAGTTTGATTGTCTTTCTGACGTTGAACAGTTTCATTACTTTTTAATACAAAGAATATTACGATAGCTATCGACACGATTGCAATCCCCTTTAGTGCAAACGGGGCCCCAGTAATGGTTGTAAAAGAAATGGATGGAGTGCGTGAGACTTAATAGAATTTAATTTATTTCAAATTATGTTCGCATTACCATGTTAAGTATAATATTCGCACACGTTGGCTGGAGTCTATCAACAAAATTATTAATAAAATATTCTTTTGTATTGAACCGCAAACATGACAGGTTTATATAGAATTTGAAATATCAATACAGACAGACTCTCTTTAATAAAAATCGAAAAAAAGTTGTACATCAAACTGCTTTTTTCAAAGAAAACAATTTCATTGTACGTAAAAACATTAGATATGTGCTTATATGCTAATACATGACGTTATATGTTTCAAGGGTCGCTTTGAGTATATAAGCCTTTGGTATATAACTAGCTCGTATTTGTTCTGTTTGGTATGAGTCTTTGATGCTTTATCCAGTTTTATGGTTGGCATTCTTGGATTTGGAATACTTAATGAATTTAAAGCTTTCGTTGTTTTACTTCAGTGAAATCGTTCAGTTGTCAGCTAAATCAAAGACTTTTCTGCTTAATTGGAGGAAGGCTTTCTTTATTTCGTGGTGAGAGGCTTTCGTTGAGGGTTAGTTGAACTATATATCGTGCTTTTTAATGAGGCCTGAATTTGCTCAGAACAATCTGGTTAAAACTTCTTATATTCAATTTTAGTATGCAAGCTTAATGGTATTGTATGGTTGATAAAAGACTTAATTTCGGTAATGTTTTGTGGCAGTTTTTCTTACCACTGCTACAACTTTTTTGTATTTTTTGGTTTTATTTTTAAGGTTTAATTTTTGTTCCCCATGCGATGTTAAGGTGTTTTATTGCAATATTGTGGAATAGTTAGAGTTTTTGCAAAAGGTTTCATTATTAAATATTACACGTTATTACAGCATAATTGCGTGAAGTGAATTTAACCTACTCAATTTTGAACATCATCTTTGTGTCAGTATTTTGCAGTAGTTGCAGATTGCTTGATTTGTGATATTGCCATAATGATCCCTTGAATTTAAGTTTTAAGATTTGCATACATTTTAACCTTAACGAAAATTATCAATAGGATCTTATTAGAATTCCAATAGGAATATAAGATTCCTGTAGGAAATCCTATAGGAAGGCAGAGTGAATTCATTTTTATTCCGATTCCGATAGGATATATATTAAGAAAATTGCGGCAACTTTAAAGCCTATAGGAATATTTAAATTCCTGTAGGAAATCCTATAGGATTCCATAATGGTGATGTGTTTTGCAATTCCGACTGGAAATCCTTAAAAAAATAGTGGGAATTAAAAACCTTTATGAATATTAAAATTCCTATAGGAATTCTCCTGGAAATGTCATTGGAAAAACATATATAGCAATCGAAATATATAGGAAATGTTATCTATTTTTTCCCCAAATTTACAACTATGGTACATTCTTTAGATATCTAATGCATGAAATAAACGAAGCATTGTAGTATGGAGTTGGTGGTTGTGTAAAAGACAATGATAATGTCATCTCTTGAATCAAAGGCAGCTGATGTTTGAATTCTTTACCAGAATTTAAACAACAGCTTTACGAGCTGACATTGATTAAACTCCTCAAAGCAGAGCAAGAAAACATGTCGAAATTTAGTCATTAGATAATGAGTTTTCAGAACCATTACGAACACCAACAGCATGCAATTGAAGAGGAATTGATTTTCAATTTCGCCACCATTGAATTAAGTTGTTTGCTTTGTTATAGTTGGTATGCGATTCCTTAAGGGATTCCTATTACAATGTGAAATCTCATAGAAAAAGAAAATTCTTATAAGAAGTGCTTTAGAAAAATTCACAGGAATTTGCAAACTTACAGAAAAACATTTTCAAATTCTTATACAAAAAGCTATGGGGAAAATGTAAAAATAACAAACTCAAATCATCCTTGAATTAGCTAAAAAAAATTATTGTGAGATGAAGTTGGGTTTTTTCATTTGTAATAAAAATTCGTTTTGGGGATGTCTTGTTGACTGTTACGACAGTGAAATGCAATTTACATACTTTCCTGTATGATATGAACAAGACAACACATTCCAAAAGAGCTATAGTACAAATTAATGATTATAAACAATTTAAAACATATGTAGTGGCATGTATTGTAAGCAAAGCTTTGTACGATATACAAGAAGTTATCTGCTTTGAGTTACGCGTCATATATGCAACATGCAACAAATACTGTTTATCTAAAATATCTTTACAGTCGAGTATTCTCAAACCTGCAAAAAATGAAAGACAACAGCAATCCTTTCTATTTTAGTTAATAGCCGTAAAACGTACATGGCAATTCAAAAAAAGTCTCGGTTTCGTAGTTTTAAGTGTACGCCTTTGTCTTTAATTTGGTCAGGTTTGAGAGCCACAATTTGGTCTCTGTTTGTACACTCTCTTACGAAATGTGAAGTAACACCACATTCTTTGTTGGAAAATAGCGGTCTTCCTCCACACAAATCAAGTTTTTTTACAATCACAACATAATATACTTCGCACTGACATGCCTGTAATTCAGCAGTGCTGCATTGATAGTATGGCTGTAGACAGTAAAGCCCAACAACGATACCATACTTGGTAGGTGATTTGTGGTGGGATCTTTTATAACTTTCCAAAGTGTATAGCACATGATTTACAATAAATCTGTTATAAAAAGTAGCTGATCGATGGCAACGTCTCTGTTGATCATTTTTGCCACGGAAATGGTCTCAGATGGTGTGCGACGAACAGCTTGTCCATTTCCAAGTCCAGAAACAGCTCTAGTAAGAGCCCGTTCACTATTTGTAGGAATTTTGTCTTTGGAAAGTTTATTGAACAAGTGCATTACTCTTGGACATGCGTCATCACGAATACACTCTTTCCCAATACCTGGTAGTTTCTGCGACAATATAAAATTATCCCAAATCTGTTGTGGAACATATTGGGTACCATTAATCATTTTCAGCAAAAAGTGGTTGTTGGCTTCGAATGCAAAGGCAGAAGTAGCCCAAAGTGGCCCGAAGTTCCTTACGCCTTCCGCAAATGCGTCATAACGTGTACATTGAATGTACAGTTAGTCAAACCGTAAAACTTTTCCATATCATTTGCAAATTTAACAAGGCATGCGTTGGCTCGTGATAGCATTTCATCACTAATTCTATTACCAAGTAATGTATGTACACCATGTACTAGCAAAATCAAATGCTCTAAATATTCACGCGGAAGCAAGCCATTTAGAACCACAAGGCCATAAAAAAGAAATGCTCGTCACTCCGACGCTTTCCAAAATTTTCGCTTATTTATTGATCTAGGGGTTCTAGTTATTTCAGAAGGCGGGCATATTACAGACAAACGTTCGTCTAATAGCTAGACGTTTCTTCCCAAATAAAAGTTCTTTTCGTGGTTTCTCGAATCAAGCCAAAGATTGCACAGTTGACGGACTACTCCTTGGCACACAGAATGCATATACTCCGGTGTAAAGCCTCTTACTGTATCAAATGTGGAAGAATGTCGATACGCGAAAGCTCTTTTACCCCATCAAATGAGAAAAGTCTCATTTCACCTTCGAAAGCATATTCTGCTTGATTCTGTGACGTTCTTGAGCTTTGATGATCACGCTGTGGATAGTATCAATTTGGGGACCTCTATTATGGAGAACAGACACACCTTCATATTCACACCAATCGCACCCGTACTTACCATTAAAGTGCTGCAGTTTCTCAACATTGCACGATCTGGGCTATCGCTGGAAAATACTAATGCGAAAACTTTGCGAGGTATAATTTCTTCACGTAAAAGACATCCCTTTTTTTCCAAATCATGGCATTCGTTCACAAATGCTTCAAGAAAAGTGTTCATCAGTGGTTTCGTCGCACCAAACCACAAACCTGTAAGTAAAATATTCTTGGAAGAAACGTGAGGAGTTAACTCGTTTATCATACATTGAATAGGCCAAATAGAGTATTGTGGTGACATAAAAACAGGTATGCCATCTGCATTCCAAGTTAAAGAAATGTCATTTTTCGCCATACCTTTATCCCTTATCAGGCTCTTAAATAGTTTACCCGTAGTTACGTCTGATACAACAGCTGAATCAGTTAAAACTTTTAAATTCCTGTTGGTTCGATGTTCATAAAGAATGGGATCAGACAGGAGCTGCTTAAGTTGTTCTTTCAGTGGAATATGAAGGAAAAAGGTGCCGTTCTTCATGCTGTTTTCGCGATTGAAAGGTGTATGACATTCTTCACACTTTGTGCTTTCTGCGCTTTTTCCAATGTACGACAAACATGATTCGCAATAAAAATGAGCCTGCAAAGTGTAACAATTAATTTTTCAGGGAGGGATATAAACTGTAAATCCGTAACGTTATTTGCCGCTAGTTTTAAGCCAGTTCGAATCATTTTCATCAAGAATACAAGCTTTAAATATGCAGAATTCGAATATTTTCACCACTTCTCTTCTTTAAATTTCACAAAATAAAATTGAATTTTAAGATATTAAATGCACGAAGCTAAATACGTATTCCAGTAGAAAGTCGTTATAAAGAAAACCATATTAGAAAAAATTCAAGATAGTTTTCTTTTTACCTGAGATTCCTCCACTTGAATTGCTTTGTAGAAATTTTACTTGCTGGATGGAAACGTGCTCGGCAAAATCAAACTCAAAATGTCGAGTAGATCAGTCAAAGCTGCATCTGTTAAAATTTTCTTTAATAAAAATGCGACAAGCAGGAGAACACTTTGAGACTTTGTTATTAAGGCACCAGGATATATTTCTTCATCACCATTTTCTATGTTTAAAACCTAAATACAAATTCTGAGTGTAAATCGGGATGTAGTAGCTATTATAGGAGGTGGGTGGGGGGAGGGAGGAGTTCATGTTCATATATAACCCACACAAAAAAGTGAATATTAGCCCTCTTTCCCAATCCTTGATCTTCTGCCTACCCTGGTTCTACGTACTGTATGATGTTTCACATTCACCTGCAGTGCTTCATGTCCAAGGCCATTATTATTAAGCTGGAAATCAACATTATTTTTCCATTCTCCTGACATGCCTGTGCCTGTGTCTCTTGAACATGTTGATGACCATGAATCTAGTTTTGAGAATATATGTTCCATTGATTAAAGCGTTAATGAAACAAAATTTTGCCAGACTGTTTTCTAAATACATTACAATAACTATTCAAGCCCATATAGCATCTTACAAACTATTTCTGTAAAGAAATAAAAGAAGTTTACTGTGTTATCATAGTCTTATCCAATCAAGGAGACCTTTGGCAGAACTCGGGTGCAGATCAGTGCAAGCTCGAGACTGAACGTTGAGGGTTGCACCTGCTCGAAAGTTCTCACAATCGTCTCCGAGGTTTGCATAAGCGAGTGCAAACATGAAAAACATCTTTTAATTCTTTTATAAAGTAACAATAATGTGAAACAGACAAACCGTTCTAATATTCTTCTAACATGTATTCTTGATCGATTTTCAAATTCTTTTAGATTGATTGATTGATTTGATTGGTTGAGCGCAGATTGTTTTTCCAAGGCTAATGCATGCAGCTCTAGACCAATCAGCAGACACGTTTCATTATGTTTATTTCATAATTATCTTTGTTACACTGATATTGAAATTTGTTCATTATGCAAATTTTCTGGTAATGAAATCACTTTGCATAACTAACGTTTGATTTGCAAATATTTTGAAGTGCATCAAATTTTCACACTCCTATCTGCCATGTATTGATTATTTTCTTGTACTAGTCAATGAATCTTTTAATTGTGTTGAGAACTGATGCAGTCTAAATATGATTATTATTTAATTTATGCAATGTAATGTCACAAGATTATATCGGTATTTGCATAGGAAAGGAAGGTAGAAACATCTTTTATACCATTCACTGGCACAAGCTAGCTAACATGAAAATTAAGACATTTTAAGAGGTCAATGAAATGCAGTTTGCAATGCTTTATAAACACTTTGATCATTTTAACCTTTATTCTGTTATTTTAAGATGAATAACACAGTTTGTTAATACGGTCAGCCTTGAGGATTTTTTGTGGGATGGCTTTATGCAAATTGGAAGTTAATACAGGTCCTCCAGAAAACTACAACATTTAATAGAATATTTGATGTAGTTACAAGTAAATTTGAGATGAATTGCAGCATGTTTCAAGACATATACCAAAAAACCAATAAAAAATATATGAAACTTTATATTGTTTATAGTGTTGTCAAAAAATTAGAGACTATGTACATGATATCACCCGACAGTTTCAAAACAACAAAAAACTAAGTTTGGGGGCGGAAAAGATGATCGCGTCTGCTTACAGAGCTGACAGTTCAATAAAGGTCACTAAAGTAGTAACTACATTTAGAAATCCCCAGGTACCAAGTAGCTACCGCACGAGCGCTCAAAACAGTGCTATACGGTCCCGCTCAAAAGCTATAATTTTAATTTGACATTCCGACAGGTATACTCTATGATTTCTAATTTTTTAAAGCAGATTTCTGTCCATTTTATATGTGGTTGTAAAAAAATTTCAATTGCATTACAAAAAAATGGTGAAAGGTTCACAAAGGCAAAGCTAAACAACAGCGAAAGATGTAAATAATTCAAAATAAGTGACAACGTACCAGATAACTGATTCTTTTTTATAATTTTATTTTTGATAGTTAATTTTTATGTTTTTTTCTAGTTATACATGCCTAAAGGTTATTTGTATTATTGGTAACTTTTGCAATTTTATTAACGTATGCAAGTTTGAAAATTTTTAAGTTCTATTAAATTATTTGAGTTTTTTGTATTATATTTAACGGGCATCTACAGTAATGTGTCTGTTTTTTATGACTTGTCAATCCTATGATCCTGTAAGAATTTATAGTCTTTTAGAGAGTCTTATAGAAAATTGTGGGGCAAAACTATGTCATATAAGATCATGTAGAATTCCCTATGTATGTTTTAAGAACTCCCCGGGACAACTAGATTATGTAGCGATTCACGTGGGATTTTATAAAAAAATCAGATTAGATTCTGTTGTAATCTGTAAGCAATAGTTTAGCCTCCTTACAAATTCTTTTAATAGTTTTGTGGGAATTTTCGTAGGAGATCTGATAGGAATTCTTATAGGAATTCTTGCAGGATGTCTTATTGCAGTTGTTGTAAGAATTTGTATAGGAATGCTTGTAGGAATTCTAATGGGATTCCTTTGTAAGAATTCGTATAGGAATTCTTATAAGAATTCTTATATGAATTCCTATAGGTTCTTACAGCATCCTATAGATTATTCCTATAGGCTCATTGGCCAATTTCCAATAGGATCCTGTAGAAAGTTTTAATAGGAATTCCTATTGATAATTTTCGTAAGGGAAGACTTTCTGACTATTTTTTACTTAACGAAAGACAGGCTATATCATTAAAGTACTTTGTAAAACATTGTTAATATCAACATTGCTAACTCTTGAATGTCAAAAAAAACTCTATATATCGATAAAGAAATATGTGTGTTAATCGTAACTTACATGAATGCCTTGAAATTAGTAATTGCTTAGAGAAGATTTAGCTTGCATGAATAGAAATATTGTTAGAAATGAATAGAAATAGGATTATTGAATAGCAGGAGTAATAGAAAATTGCTCATTATGGGGCCTGAAGGCTAAGAAAAAGTTGGGAGCCTTTAAGGGATATCTATTCGTCCCACTTAGTTCAGTTACCCTTAGATTTGGCAATTACTGTTTGTAAAATCATAGGGTAAAAAATCACCGGTGTTACTCAATATTTATCTAAATCACTTGAAGTGAGAGATGTAAACTTTAGATTACTGCTTATAACTGACATGACTTGCTATATCAGCAATATGTCTGAATACATTTGTGACCAGGAACCTGCAGTCAGACACTCAACTAATTCAAACATTCAACTAAAATACATGAAAAGCAATCTGTAAAAAAAAACACAAATAATTTTTTGAAGCCGTTATTTTTCCGCGAGAAAATTTTGAAACATTATACACGCGTGTCTGGATAGAAATCTCGGGTGTCTATGTGTAGGATTAGGCTTCAATTATTTGCTAGCGACGTTCCATGCGTTTTAAGTAAGTGGATTCAACACAGCAACTTAACCTATATCGGCTAGCTAAGAATGGCTGATAGTCATAGATCAAAGCGTTTCAAAGCTTGAAAATTTTGAGCTCGTACGCTATCAACACTAGGAAGAAAAACAAATGGATGTTTTATGCTTTTATCGCCTAACCATTCTATACTCTCATTGAGCCATCAGCAAATCTTTCATAATTCAAAACGCAAAAATATTATTTATATTGATCAAAATTGTGTGTCAATGTGGTGAACTTTATAATTGACATATCAATATCGATTTGCAAGAAACTAACTTTAGTCACATTTCTAGATCGGGGCATCAAATTTGTGTAATTTTGTGTAATTGTAAGGATGTTGCTGTAACATTGATAAAATTCCAATAATGGTCTGGATCTGCTAGTAAGCAATCTGTTGCATTCACTTTAAGTTGATAAAACTTGCTGAGAAATTACTATTTGAGCTTCATGAGTCATTGAAAAAATCCTGTGATGTGTTAAACCTATACAACACATTCATGATGGCAAAATGTTTAAAGTAATGCAAATTTATTGATGCGTATTACAGTTTTGTATGCTCAATTTATTATGGCAGAATCCTTACTTAGATTAAATCTGGTGTAGAAGGGTGTTGTCTTCGTTAGAGGGTTAGTGGAAATCGTGAAATAGAAAATGTACAGATGGTAAAATGCATGATTTACCACCTAGGTTGACAAACATGGAGCTTCATTGAAGACAGAAGCATTCACAATCAAAGGATTGAACGTCTACCGGCTGAAGTAAATAGAGATAGTTCAGCTGTTTACTGCGCATTGTTTCCCTATCTGTTCGCCCTCTTGAGGAAAACGGTATCAATGGAATCATTCATTGTTTAGCCACACTGGATATTTTAAGATGAGCTTAAAAATAGTAAGAATTTTTTCTTTAAACATCTCAGTTGAATTTTTTTGGTGCCAAAATTTGGAAAAAGTCTATTTTCATGCCTAAATAATGGAAGTTCATTTTTTTCATATTTATAAAACTACAAAACAAATAATTTTTCTGTTATAAATATATTTTTTGGAAAGTCTTTCATCATATGAAAGTTGGCTCAACAAAATTAAACACAAAACCTCATTTAACAACAGCACATAAAAAATATCATCCGAGTCTCCCATGGCAACAATTTTATCTCGGTATAATTGAACTAATCTGTTTCATTTTTGAAACACGCTTCGTAAGACTATGCTCATGTAAGTCTTATAATTTTTCCATAATCATTTAACAACAACATGATATTTTTATTGAATTATTGCCGATCAAAGTAATATGTAAAGTAATTAAGGCATTTGCTTACAGGGCAAAGTTCTTGGCTAAAGCTAGAAAACATTAGGCACATCCCTCAACATTTTTCCTTATTTTTACGAAAACAAAACTATATTAACAATCCATTCTTTACAAAACATTATAAGCCATCTTAGGTTTATGGCCATTTTTTTGGTTAAAGCGTGTATCCGAACTTTTAAAAACATAAAATTAGCTACTAGTAAATTGAATTTTATAATGGATCAGGTTATACCATTTTATCAATATGCATTTTTTATTATGAAGTAGTTACCAGATGTAAGCAACAATTTGCTAATCCAAGGAAGGTTAAGGAAGCCCTCATGCAATTTTTTCTATATTTTAAAGGAAGTGTTCAAGTTTCAAAGTCATTACATTTCAAATAAAAGAAAGTTCTCTAGGAATTGTTTTTCCAACTTTAATGTTTTTTAGTGAAATGATATCTTCATTTCTTTTCATTCTCTTCCTACAAATTGAATTAATGAAGAAATGTATCTGCGCTCAAATTCTAGTGTCACATTCTTATTTCTTTCCTTAAAAATCTTTCAGCACTTCTAGAGGCATTTGTATGGTGGTTTTTGGCAATCAAAGTTTCACCTCTCATAGAGTTTATTACCTTATAACAAAGGAATGTTAATGTTATCTGGCTGGCAGATTATTAATATTGACCTTCTCAAACAATTAACGTTTCATACTTTTTACTTTTTTTACATATCTTTTCTAATTTTGAAAAGATTTTGTTGATAATCTTTTGAGCATTTTTTTTACTCAATCATGTTTTTAGTTTAGTTTTTTCCACATATATTGGTAACATTCTTATGCATTTTTTTGGTTTATTTCAGCAATATCTTCATAAATTTTGGGAGTTATTTGAAGAACAAGAAAACTCATACGTCTTCCCATAAAATTCTTGTTGAGTTATTAATTGATGAGTGAACCACAAAGCTAGGGTGAGCTCAGTTGTCGTTCATACATTGTCTTTTATAAGAGGTGCACAGAGACACGTATTTACAATATCTTCAATATTTATTGCTATTATACATACTAGATGTTAAAGTTAAATTTTAAACTTCATGTTTGTAAATGAAAACAACTTAAAATCAAATTGCTTTCACAAATTCCTTGTATTACTATCGTTGATTTAAAAAAACAGCCTGTAAAAGGGTATAATTTGTTATACACCCTCAAGTAAATGGACTAGTGTACAAATATTTACTTGTAGATCTACTTGTGTACGCAGAAAGTGTATAAATATCCAACAGAAGATTCACTAGTGCACAGAGATCCACAAATAGATTCTCTTGTGTAGAAGTTCAGCAGTATATTAACTTGTGTAGAAAGGTCCATTTGTATGCCTAGAAAGATTTACAAGGTAGTTTTGTTTTTTTTGAACATAAACATCTTCTATCGATTTCTTATAAGAGTTTTTATTCAAACAACACTTCATAACTCAAAGTGTTTAAGAAACGTAGGGCAATCCAATGGCACATACGGAACAGTTTTTGTCTAACGCAAAACGTTCGTAATCCAGACTTTTGTCATTTTTAACTATAAAATATTTCCATTTACCTCAAAAACGAAGCGAAAGAAAGTCATTGTCTCTCGGAACGGCCCAAACGCAGGAAAAAGAGAGAAGTAGCCAATGGCAGAGCTAAAAAATGCATTCTCTAAGTTGAACTGGAGCATAGTTGTTTTACCAGGTTTGTGTCATTGGCAAAAGGAAAAAATAAGCGGTTTACAAAAAAGCGAATATCAACACCTCAATCCTCATCATTTGTTTCCCACACTTCGATCATGGTGACAACGTGCTATAAAGTAAAAAGAGAAAAATAATCTGTGATAAAGCTTCATAAGCCATAACTTATTTTTCAAATTTTATTATGCATAGTTAAGTGTCACAACATCATTGCATAAAGTTCTGTCTAACTTACTCTCAATAACAATGGTACAATTTTTAATGGCTTGCTTGATTTCATTTTTTCGGAAGGCGTTGTGGTAATATGGGAGAGACATTATGTTCCAGATTTTACCAACTTCTTTCTTCCTAAAGAAAATTGCGCTAAAATAACTCAAATGAGTCTAAGTGCTTGTTTTCGTTATATTTAAGTTTGAAAGCTTTTAAGTTCTTGTTCAAAACACTGTGAAACGTCATACAAATTGCATACAAAACCTCCTGCTCGAAGCTTGCCTAAACAGCGGAATGTGGAAAAACTTCTTTTGAAAATGTGTATTAAACTGCTAAATGTGCATTTTTGTCATAGTCTTTATGGAGTTCTATAATAACTGGAGCGGCTAAGAGGATTAGGTTGATGACGCCATAAATGGCAGCCATTTGGCCTATTCTTTCTGAAATGACTGGTTTAGAGAGAAAAAATCCAAACTTTTCCCGATCGTCTATAGTCAATGATATCGAATTTTTTCAAAACTATTAAGATATGTTTTTTGGTATTTCTTTACAAGACCAACATTTCAATAGTTCAGTATTTGGATATTGTAGTTTCCATTAAAATAAGCATCTTGTATTAATGAACATTAAAAAGCATTTACATTTAAAATGCCATACGGTTCGTAAATCGTTATTAAAAATTGAGTACCTTGTATACCTATGTTTTCATGTTCTTCTTAATAAATATAAACATATTTTTTAACCATTTGTTATTGTATTTAATATTAAATTTACTAATCGTATATGAAAATAGTTTCTTCTACAAAGAACGACACTGCGTGAACATTTTACTCAGTGGGTAAAAAACAAAGAAACGATGAAACTGAAACACAGGGACGTATCCTGGATTTTTCAAACGTGAGTGAAGGCACAATCAAAGGGGTACAGGGAATGATCCCATTGAAAATGTAGATTTCTAGGCTTTCAGAATTAAATTTCCAGCATTTTACAAAAGACAATAATCGTATTTTATAAATATCATTTGTATGTAAAAAAAACGTACATTTGCTAACATTCAAGTAGTCAATAATTTGTTTATCTGTTTTTTTCATTGTCAGGGACTCGTCTCTATGATTAGAAATCTGAATGTCGTTTTCATTTGACAGCCTGATTCCGATATAAACAGCCCCCCATTATCACTATCACGAAAACTTTTTCTTAATAAGATTACATATCTAACAGACATGTATAACTTTAACTATTTTTCTACATAGTGTTCATCAAATTAATTTGTAGGTGTATGCATTGGTTTTCAAAAAAATTGTTTTGAGCTTTAAAGTAAACGCACAGAGTCAATGTAGTATTTCAGTTACATGTTTGTAGATGTATATCGTCCGAAATAGTATAGTCCTGAGAACGACTGTTTTTGTTGTTGTTGACTGACGTTTCGACTTTTGACAACCTTAGCAGTAGTCATATTCAGAGTCAAAACAAACCATGTAACACTACTACATCTCAAACATATAACGATACCCTCGAATTCAAACCATTTACTTTGTAGTATTTCAGCATAATAAAACTAATAGAAGTGGCAGTAGATTGAGCATTATCTTCAGGCAATACCTTTAAAGCAGAAGTCCAAACAAAAAATTGTTTCCTCTTTTGACTAAAAATTTAAAAATGGAATCTTTTCTCATCTCCAAAGACATTTTGTATGTGAGATTAAGAAATATCTAGGGAAGGTTTGCATCAAATTTAATATTTCTTCTTAAGCTAATTAGAAAAAATTTGAGATACAGAAGTTAGATTAAAATATTGGACCAGTTTTAGGTTTACCTTATAACTAAATAGGATGTGCACACGATTAATTTTTTTTAGGATGAATTAAGGAGCTCGATGATTGCATTGCATGTTGAGCTTCTCATGATCAGGTTAATATGAGTGAATTGGTCTTTCAATTAAGGAAAAAAATGAGGACTTCTACTAGCCATGGTAGTTCAAGAATGTTTTTTTGAACAAGATCTTTGCTAGTCAAAAAGAATCAAAGCATGCATTTCTGCGCTTTAGAATGAGGCAAACATTTTTTACGCTGTGATTGAAATATTCAGTATGGTTTTTATCAATACTGGAAAATAATAAGTAATTGTAGCGAATCTTTGCGTTTTTAAGCCGCTCTATAAATATCAGCAGCCTCAATAATTTTACCAAGTGGTTATCAATTGAGAACTTTAGTGACAAAGAGCTATACAGACAAGTAGCAAAAGAATCTGATCAGCTTATACAATAAATTAATAATCTATATTAAACAAACTCGAACAAATAATGAATCACGACTAAAACCTTAAATCCCTATAGCTGTGAAAACGCTTCCTTTACAACCTAAATCCTTCAAAGGCATATAAATAAACCTCACCATACAAATACTTACTTAATGTCGTCTTGTTATTTAACAAATGGGCAAGCTGGTTGTTTGACTAACTCTACGACTCACTCAACATACTTTTTACGCAAACACAATTTTAATTCACACAGACTAACTCTAGCTTCATTCGAAACATGTGACTTGCGAATGAAGTTAACAACATATGACTTGCGAATGAAGTCAAGAATAATTAAAATACGCTTGGCTACTCTAATAAATGGATATAGTCACCAAATGATCTGAGATTTATGAGTCTAACAGTTTTGAAAAAGAAAATACATTGTTATTCATCAATTTGCTGACCTTTGTATTTAAAATCGAATATTTTTTCAGGAAAATATAAGTGATTTGCATGGCTCTTTTGACATTCCTTAGATCCACCCAGGTCAAACAGTACCCAAAATGTTGAGCTGAGTTTGTTATGATCTATTTTGCTGACAACATGAAGAGAGAGTTTATGTTTAAAACTGTATTTTGAAAGTTGTGCATTACAAGCACTATCTCATGTATGATGATAAAAACATCTGGAAGGTGTTAGTGACCACGCTGCCTTTACTAGGCTTATTTATTTGATCATGTTCTAATTTTTCAAAACAAATGGATACAACTAATATACTAAAAATGCTCAGAAGGTTTTGAAAGTAAATTTATATACCAAAGAAAGCTGGCTGAGAGATTGTGCGGGTTTTGATGTTTGATGAATTGTCCCCTTACAAGCATGTAAAATGGCCTGAAAGATTGTGTGAATAATACCGTTAAATCATGTCATGACTTTATAAAAAATTTTATTAGTGTTTTGTTTAAATCTTGATAATATTTTCACTTTGCAAAGGTGTAATACAAATAAACAAGTCTTCTACTTCTTTCAGACTGAAGCAAAAATTATCGCAACATTATAAAGGCAAAGTCGTGTTTTCTTATGTTTACATATTCAATACTTTCAATGGGTAAGTTATTCTTCCAGAATTAGAAATAACATTAATAGGACAAGGCGTCAAATAAAGAAGCATTTTATTCCTTTTATTCAATGAAACCTAAGACATTTTCATTTACTTTTATGGAGTTATTATTTTAAGAAAAGAATGTTAGACAGTTTCAAATAGATTGTTGGGGACTTTCAAAAAAACTATGTTAAGCATTTTTTCACGTGTAATATTTTAAAGTAAATCCCTTTTTTGAATGTGTTTGTTTGTTAAAAAATAGTTACTGTTTTCAAGTTTTCGTTGTTTTTAGCACATTTATTTCAAGTAGGCCGATTATGGCTTATATATAAGTACAAAAGAAAAACATAATTATATATGCAAAAAATAGTTACTATGGTTACTCACGAACATTTATTTAAATTTAACACGCACTTCTTCACTTTCTATTTACAACCCAACCTAAAAAAAGAAATTCGTTTTAATAAATGTAAAATAAAAATGAATTCTTTTCCTGTCAAATAATGTCTTTACTATTACTTGAAGTCTGCCAGTTTTATTTTGCCACATAGTTAATAATGCAAGATATAACTGTCATCCTCACAAAAAGATCTCAGAATAGCCTTGTTAGCATAATTATAGTGTAGTAAAGATCATAAAAATACGTTCCACACACTGTTATTATATATCCTTGTAAAAAATCAAAGTACATTGATAATAGAAATTTAAAAGACATTCAGTTGTTAAAAATTGAAAGAATATGGCATAAAGTTATTAAAAGTACGTAAAGAGGACAGTCTAAAACAAGTATTGCTTAAATTAAATTTGAAATTATCAAAAGTTTGTCAAAATAACAAGCATAATTTTTTTTACTTCTAAGTGTTTATGTAAATTAAAGCAGTCTTCATTTCCTGTAATTTGGAGAGGCTTAATTACATTCAAAAAGAAATTATTTAGACAAAACACTAAAACGTTCTGGCAAGAGTTTGACCTCCTAGTGATCTCTATACTTTTTTCCTTCTTAATTATAATCTGTGAGCATGGATTTTGAATCTGCAGAGAGGCAAGATCCCCATCTTTGGAACTCAGTTTTTTATAGATACACTAATGGAAAATCATTTATTCATTGCAGTGGATGTAATTTATACGCCTTTAATACTGCTTTTGCCAAATGGGAACGCGCATGCTTATATTAATCACTTTCATTGGCAGTATTATAACGCCACATAAAATCATTGTAAACATTTTTTTATAATTTCCTATGTAAAAAATGGTTATAATTTGCGCTTTTCGAAAATAAATGGTAGCTAGATGCCCATCTGACCATATCCACCCAATCACATTGATCACAATGCACAATGCAGAGAACACTTAGTGCTTCGCTCTGTTGTGTTGTTGTCTTGTTTTTGCACTTAAGATTACTTAGTGCTTCGCTCTGTTGTGTTGTTGTCTTGTTTTGTAGAACTTGAGTCATGTTAATGTTGGGACTTCGATATCAACAGATCTTTTTTACTCTGTGCAAGAATATAAGGCTTGAAAGGGCTTGTTTGATTGATATTAGGCAGTCTTGTATCAATAACGCTGAGCTTAATTGTTGGCATCTTCATTATTGCTTTGCGTTCTGCTGGCATCTTCATTGTTGCTTTGCGTTCTGCTGGCATCTTCATGGTTGCTTTGCGTTTGGTTACTTGACGCTCTGCTTGTTTTGTTTTTTTTTTGTTTGCTAATTAAGGTTTCGTTATTTTTGGTCATTTTGGCTATCTTGTACTTATATTTACCGCGTATCAAGGGTGCTTTCGGCTATAGACAAAATAAATTACTTCAACTTATTGATTGGTTAATAGTTATTCTTTAGAAATTCATAAGCAATTAATTTTAAATAAACGTATTTTAATTTTAAAATTAGCCGTTATGATTTATTTTGCCTAACTCTGGATCTGCTACTGAGCTGTATATACCTAACATTGGTTGGTTTTCAGTAAGATAATTGCTTCATTTGCAAGTTATTAGAAGAAACTAAATTTTTCGATCTTTGATTTACAATGAATTATTTTCAAACGCTCTTCGCTTTGCTAACTATTCTTTCTTGCACAATACTGCGCATATTATTGTTGCTATACTTATGTTCACCACATAGCACTTGTGTTTAAGGTCAAAATAAAAGAAATATGAAAGTTAACTAAGGAAAGCTTCTTGTAGAATCGCACAAATCTTACCGCATGCAGAAAATGTTTCTCTTAATATGTAAAACGAAAACTTCTACTGAAATCTTAACAGAAATGGATGCAGAGGAAAAATGGCTTTGTACTATCCACTTTTTACTTGTTAATTTCATAGAATTCGTTAAGTATTAACTTTTCCTATGTCACTGACCATGTCAATGATTTTTGAAATTTTGTTTGGCTGTTACACCTGGAAAAACAGTTAGCTATGGTGAGATCACCTTCTAGAGACATTATAACATTTTAGCTTTTTTCGACACACGATTTGAGCAAAATTCCAGTTCTAACTAAGCGGAGCTGGAAAACGTAGATAAAAATAGACATTACTTCTTCAACTTTACCTTACGCTCGAAAACAGACAAAATATACTGTCCAGGTAGAAGAGGAAAATAAACAAATTATGGGAAGCTAACCACAAGCATGGAGAAACTTACTGATTCAATTGCTGATGGATTTACGATGCTCTGACAAATGATGCAACTCCCTACCCTAACAGTACAACATGAAAACAAAATTGGAACACGTCTCGAACGCCCTACTTCCCAGAGCCAATTCACCATGATTATTATAATCTGACTTCATTCCAGACAAGAAATAAAAACACAAACAATTTTTACCAAAACTTTTAATGCAATAATAACTTGTATATTACTTTGAATTTTTAGTATTTAAATGTTGTTATGTTAATGGTTCCTGAAAAACTTCATTTATCAAATTGAGAGTAACATATATGTTGAATGTTTCTAAATAATAATCTCTATGGGCCAAAGTCTTTTTTCAATAATCTTCTCATATTTTTGCCTTCACTCTCATTGCAATCAGTAATAAAATTGTTTGTCATACAAGCTGGTTGAAATTCTCTGTCATAGTTCATGGTAGAGGCTACACTTTCTTCTCTAATTGTTTCCCTTTTTAGCTGACAGAAATTGTGTAAAACAAGGCAGGCATTTTTAGCAAATGGAAGTTTATTCAGATTAATGTCCACAGGTCGTTTTAAAGCACCAAATCTAGCTTTCAAACGACCAAAACAACACTCAATCACCATACCAGATTTGCACAATGTCATTCCAAAATATTGTTTTTGTATAATTTTAAACTTGGAATAATGTTATTTTTTTCACTTTTTTTCTTTTGTTTTGAAAATTCGACTAATTTGACAATTGCTTTTAAAACCTCTTCATTTAAAATATTTTCTTCACCATCATCATCTTCATCATCATTATCATCGTTATCATCATCAAATTCATATTCATCATCATCATCATCATCAGAATCAAATTTTTCTTCATCAAATTTATTTTTTTCTTTAATTAAATTCTCTTCGTCTTTAACAATTTTTTCCACATTTTCTTTATTATCTTCATTTTCCATATCATATTTTCCCCATTCATTTACATTTTCTTTATCATCCATTATAAATAAGTAGGGTTTATTACTGGATCAACGTGTATAATTTGTTTTTTTAATGGAAAATCAATATCAATTACTTTTAAAGTTTTTCTTTTTAAATTTTTTTTCTTTCTCTTTAATTTATATAACTTTTTTGTTCTTCTCATGTTGAATACACAACAATAATAACAAAATTAAAATCGATATTCAAAATATATAGGGATTTTATATCCATAATTCATTTGATTTCTAAATTCTCCAAAAAATATCATCGTATGTGCTTCAGTTAATGCATTTTTTAAATTAATATTAAATCCAAAATCCCCTGTATTCTGACCCGATAAAACTTCGGTGAAACTATCTTGATTAGGAGATAAATCAAATCCGATAATTCCACATTCAGACTTAAATCGTGCGTAATCAAAATTCATTTTTTCATTTTTTTTTATTTAAAATTTTCTTTAAATTCCAATATGCTTCTTTTCGACCGTAATACTCATGTGTTACTGCACGGTTAGTACGTGCACAACAATAACGGAAATTCAATAAATTATATAAGTGACAATTGAGTTGATGTGATCCATTAAATCTTGTTGTTTTTTGAAAAACTATAAAAACTCTTGATGGTAAACCCCCAGTGAATACATCATAACAGTTGATTGCTTGGGATCCAATAGGAAGAGTTTTTGTAACAACTCTCATATTATTTACAAAATAATGACATTCTTTATTTTCTTGTATCAGTTTATTATTTATGGCTCTACTCAATTGTTCATTTGGTTTAAACATTCTAGTATTTATCTTAAAATCTTTAAGATGAATATCATAATTTTGGGGATTTGCAGCAGCTAACCCCATCAAATAATTTGTTTTATCTGCTCTTGCAAATTGAAATTTCAAATCACTAGCTGATGTAATCCATGTTGTTTTACCATAACCATTTATCAAAGTCATATCAAGTTGGTCTATAATTTTACAAGTCTTATTATTTACAAGCTTTACTCGTGCATTTTTCCCATTTACATCAGCTCGATCATTATTACCCGTATTAGCCGCAATATTATTTACTACATCCATTTTTCCACTCCCATCCAATATATCCAGATTTACAGCTCCTAAATCACCACGTGATTCATATGGTGTATATAAAATATTTTTTAAATACGAAATTCTATTATACTGATTAGTAATGTTATTTACTAAAACATCATTAATATATAAATTTATATTACACCACATGTTAGTTAGAGGTCTTGGATAAACGCATATATTTAAATTATTAAATATAGTACCACCAGCCATTAATTTTATTCTACCACTCATATCAAAGTCGTCAGTTCTCAATAAACCATATTCGGATTTTGACATTATACATTCGAATTTTTTTGCATAAGGTTCGTCAGGTTCGGGATTTAAATAAATAGGTCTAAATTCTAAAAATGTGTGATTTCGAGGAACTGGTTGAAATAAATTTATATTACTGCTTACAACATGATCATTTTTATCAATTTCATTTTCACTGACGGTTGCCATTTTTTTATTATTTTTGTTAGTTCGAACTTCACACTAGCAACAAAAGATATAAAATGAAATGATAATTTTTTTAATAGCTTATAAATATATATATATTTACAAGAAATTTAATTTATTTCTGCAAAAAATTCAATAAATCATCATCAATTCTCTTTCTTTTTCTCTTTGGAAAATCTTTTTTATTTTCCTTTTCTTTCTCTTTTACAGTATATTCTGATAATTATTTTTTTAATAAATTATTAAGTGCGACATCAGTTAAACCCGTAGGTGGACAAATTTCTTTTTTTTCAGTGATGGAACTAGATTTATATTTTATATAATTAAAATGTGGACTACAATATTCCATTCCATTACCCTCTAATACATTTCCATAATATTTATACAGATCATTTTTTCTTTCTTCATTCATTTTTTTCTTCAAATTTTAAGTCCAGAAATATATCTAGTTCTTCGTTGGTGATATAGTTATTATCTGAATCATCGTACTCCAATTCAAATAATATATATTTTGAAAATAGAATCGAAGGAGCTTTTTCATATTCCATTATTTGCATTGATTGCAAATTAAAATTAGCAACAGCATCTAATTTGGCTAATCCTCCATTTAAATATAAAAATAAATTTTTATGCATTAATAAAAAATATTTAATATTATTCGATTCGTTATTAATATTTTTTATACTATCTGGTATACAATTTTTCACATTAGTTAAATCACCAAGATCTGTTATTTTTTGTACATTTTCACTTGAATTAGTAAAAAAATCATATGGAATAACTGAATAAATATTTAATTTAAATCCTCCATTTTTGAAATTTTTTGGTTTTAAACTCTTTATTCGATATAAAATTTTATTATTTTTACTAATTCCTGATAAATTAAATGGATATAATATATCTATATACAAAAAATTTCGAGATAAAGCATGATTATGATTAGGTATTTTAATAGGTCGTAACTTAATTTCCATTTTTCAATCAATTTGGCATTCCAACGTTATATTTCCAGAATCAAACGGTATATAGTTGCCTTGATGATCCAACACTTTTATAGTTAAATCTTTAATAAATGAAGAAATTAATTGTTTTTATAATTGGAGGGGTGTACACAAACAAGTCGTTTCTACTTTCATCTGCATAATGTAAAGGGACAATACATAACAATTCACTTCTTGAATCACCAACAATTTCACTATCAATTTTATCACAATATATAAACATTTTATTTAACCCAATTGTCTCATCAGGAAGATATGGACAATGAAATATTTTAATTTTTTTTAAAAATTTACGTTCGCTAGAATCAAATCCAGAATCAAATGTATATTTTATTTCTTCTTTATCCAGACCCAACATAAAACTTAATTTTTTTGAAAAAGTCAATTTAAATTCCAAGGTATTATTTCCTGTAGCATAATCAATATATTCTATTTTGTTCATTACGGGTTGTGTCCAAATATAATTCTTAAAATCATATTTCTTACCATTATTAATATAAGATTCTTTTCCCTGACCATAGTAACAAGTATATTCATTTGTTAAAATTATATTATTTTTTCCATTTTTATTATTAAAAAAAACATTAAAATCGTTTAAATAATCATTTAAAAGCGCTAAAATTTTTTTATTGTTATATATTCCAGATGGTATTTTAATTCTTGGTAAATTAAACTTCAAAATTGGATATAAACTTTTATCTATATTTTTAGTAGCATCATCCGTTTGAATAAAGTATTTTGAAAATTTTCAATCCAGATCACACCAGCATTCATCTTCATTAATATTTTTTGCTGTTTTTGGATAAAAAACATTTAACACAGATATGTATTTTTTTATTATTTATTGCATCAATTTGACCCGGTAATGTTGTGGTAAAATGAATAATATAGTTTTTCTCACCATTTTTATTATTATCATTACTAATTAATGTAATATTTTTCATTTTTTTTAAACCTTTTTTAATTCTTCACGATAAAACTTCCCTTGAATTTCCTCACCGTTGTTATCACAAAGCTTATAAGTAACAGGATCCGTCAACAAAACTTTACTTATATAAAAAATCTCATTAACCCACTGTCTTAAACTTTCCTTTTCAAAAATATTATTTTTAATTCTTGAAATTTGCACTTTATCATTTTTTTAATATATTTAAATTTTTATCCCTTTTTGTTTAAAATATTAGACAGTCTTTTGATGTAATTTATTTTTTTTTCCACCTAAATAGACATCATATGGTGAAAGATTATCGGAAAGTAATCCGCGATGAGGAGATTCGTTATATCTTTCCACAATTAAATGTAAGTATTTTTTATAATTAAAAATTTTTTTTTCGCTTCTCGTTTGCAACAAGTCAATAGTTCTTCTAATCATCTGTTTTATTGTTCGTATAAATCTTTCAGCATGAGTAGCTTTAATTTCACGATTATAGGTATTATAAATTGTAAAATTATATTTTTTTGATAATTCTTTTCGAATCCCTTGAAATTCACTTCCCTCGTCCGATACTATTTTTTTAGGAAATTCATTTTCTTTCAATAAAATATCTTCAAATTTTTTCATAACATTTTTACTAGATTTATTTTGTAATAAACGAACAAATGCATATCTTGAATAAACATCGACTACACTTAACAAATATCGCAAATTATCATTATATCTTGCCAAATCTTTCATTTCAGCTAAATCAATACTCCACAAATCATTTTTTTCCATATATTTATATTTAAACGATTATATTTTTTCTTTTTCTTTTGATACAAATTATATATATTTTGTTCATTATCTTCTAAATGTTCACCTTTTAATAATCTTGCGGCTTTTTTTATAAAATCGTCATTAATTAAATTAGTCTTCTTCTTCGTTCTCCTCATTGCCATCATTTACAATCGTTGGAAGAGGATGGTGATAATCAAGCACTGAAAGAAAAATGTCATTATATATTCTTTCGATTTCATCATTTCCATATTTTTTATAAATTTCTACAAAATCATATTTTTTGGCCATTTTTTCCTCTAAAATTTCATTCATAATTTCACTATGATAAACAACGCAATCATATATTGAAATATCCAATTTATTAGAAAACTCTTTCAACATATAAATAGCTTCAATATCATTATCAATTTCAATGTCATTACCATTTTCAATATCATTTCCATTTTCATTCATTTTTCTTTTTTTTCTTGGTATGGTTTTCGTCTTTTCTTTTTTACTTTTTTTTTCTTTAAGTTCCTTTACTTTGCTTAGTTTTTTCTTCTCTTCTTCACTTTTTAATAAACCACGACAAGATGCAACAAATTCTCGCAATTTTTGTGATATAGATTTTAAGTCGTCATCTTTTCTGAAATACACTTTGTAAAATTCATCCGTCCAATCAATCATCGAAATATCATTTAGATCGCTTGGTTTGAAACATTCATCCCATTCATCATTATCATCATCAAGACAAATAGTTACACTTTCATCAACAGTACGAGATGATTTTTGTGTTTTTAAAATAAGTTTTCCTGATTCACGTTCCAAAATAACACGTTTTCGTTAGATGAAAACAAAACTTCATACAAATCTTCACCTTCATCTTTATTAGCAATTTTATTCAACGCGTTTGCTAATTTTTCACATGCTTGCAAATTCATTTGCAATTCGTCTTACAACACAACCCATCATTGTATGGAGAGTAAACAGATTTTGAAAAAACATAACTTACTAAAACGATTAAAACTGCATACTTTATTTCCAAGGATTGCTTTTCCATTAGTATAACTTTGTAAAACTGTTACCAAATCTCTAAAAGTTTTTTATAAATGGTAAACTCTTGAGCCATTTGTTTTATCTTTTCCTTAAAAACTTATATCGATGTGTTGTTTGAAAGTATATGAAATCAAATGATACAAAACATGAAAAATAAGATGAATATATACCCTACAAAAATCGACAATTTTTATTTTTACAAAAATCAACAAATTTTTTACAAAATTATCAACAAATGTTTTTCATTAATCCCATTCCATTTTGTTATATTAATATATGGTCCCTTAAAAATATAATTCTTTACCAATATTTTTTCTATATATTTTGTTCATTTATATAAATATTATTATAGTCTCTGAGATATGATTTATATTTTAAAATAAAATTATAAATTTTTTTGATCAGTAATTTTCAACTCGTTATTCTTTGATAAAAAGTCAACAATATAATTTTTAGAAAAATTTTTTTTAAAAAATTTTTCGTCGAATTGAAACAAATAAATTCCATTAAAATAACAATGAATTAAATTATTCCCATTCATCATCACCACCAATACAGATAGTTCCTTCTTCTAACAAATACGTATTTTCATAAATTTCTGTATCTCCAGAATTTTCTTTTCTTGGTATTTTATCTTTTCATAAATCCTCTTCAATAATATAACAGTGATAACAAATATACCACGAAAAATTAATGAAAAAATAATAATGTCACAAGAAACGTTATAATCATTTCATCTACGAGGACTTCCATCAAATAAAATCTTTAATTCCTTGATGTTTTCTTCCAACATGGATATAATGAAGTAAAGTCAATATATTTAACCTTTTCATTTTCCTTCACTTCAGCCATTTCTCCATTCTTATTGTTCTTATTGCTCTTTATATAAACGCACAAACAAAAATAATAAAAAATAATAAAAGGGTTGAAAAAAAATTAAAAATAACATCAACAGCATCATCATCATCATCATGTACGTTCAAGTACGTTCATCAAATAAAGTCTTTAATTCCGTGATATTTTCTTCCAAAATCTTTAACCTGCTATTAAAAAATTCTACTTTCGTAGAATGTATTTCGTTCAATTTAAGAAAAATACAACCAGTTATAAGTAAAAAAAAAATGTAGGAATCATCCATTTTTCTTATTGTTCTTATTGTTCTTACTGTTCTTTATATAAACAGCCAAACATAAATTAAAATAATAAAAATAATACATAATATAAACAATAAACAATTATAAATAGCATCACTATCATCATGATTATTTTCCATTTTCATACAATAAATTTTTTCTTTCTTCTTCTATCAATTTCTCTAACTCTATAATTTTATTTTATTTTTCTTTTATGATAATATCTTGCTCTTGTGGTTAAGAGTTTCAATCTCTACATTCAATTTTTCAACATCTAATTTTAAAGCAGTCACTTCTTGAGATTTTTGTATACCAAAAAATAAAATATAATCCCCATAAAATTGTTGTTTATTCACATTCATCATCAATTTCAAATAAAAAATTATAATAAAATTTTCTTCTTAATACAGTTATGAGTATATATACGTATTAATCAACTACTAGGACATCGTCTTTGTCTTCAAGTTTTTTTAGCAATTTTTTATTTATATCAAGCAATTCATTTTTTTTTTCACATAAAGATTTAATTACTATTTTCATTTCTTCAATAGTTAGAAATAATGTTTCTTGTCTTTCCACAAAATCTTTATTCTTTTCTTCAGCAATTCGAAGTCTTTCTTCTAAATCCTTTATCTTTTGTTCTGCAATATTTTTTTCCAACACGTAATTTGTGATTTGAACTTGATTACTATAATTTTCGAGCGATATTTCAGCTATAATTTTTTTATTTTTTTCTCTTTCTTTAACAGCTTCAAAATATTCGTCAAAAAAGTATTGATTAGTCTCACGAGATAAATCAAAATATCTATTCATATACCACACAAAACTCTCACCATTATCCATATTTAAAATAGTTTTATCTTCTCTAATAATTCCTTCACTGTATTTAAACCATGTCTTTTTTGTTTACAAATCCAAGCATTCTCTTTATATACACCACTATCGTCTATAGATTGCATACATATTTTAAAATAATCATATTGTTCATCATTTTTATGGTAAATTCTATAAAAATATTCGTTGGTTAAAACACTATCTACAAGTAAAAGTTCTCAGCCATTTTTGTTCATGTCTTCATTTGTTCGTTGATCTTTATACGTGGAATCAGAAAAACCAAAAGGTAGATAAATTTGATTTTTTTCATTTTTCTTGAGTGTATTCACATACATTTGAGAATAACTTCCAACAATATTAGAGAATTTCAAATCCTCTCCATGCCATTTTTTTAAATCATTATATAAATCAGAAGAAACTAACAAAGCGTTTAACAAATCGATATATCCATGAATTAATGAACATAAAGTAACTTCATTTTCTAACACCATTTCTTTTAAAAATTTTTTTCTCTCTCTTTCTTCTTCCTCGTAAGCTTTATTTATTCTTTCCAAAGTTTCAGGAGGTATAAATGCCATTGTTATCTTTATATACAATATACAAACCAAAACTTCATACAACGATACTATTGATATGATTGAATAGTAAATTTCACAACAAATGTTTATCACAACAACCAACCAAGTAAATAAATACCTCGTTATCTACATTTTTCTTTAAAAACAAATCGTGTTCATTTTCTTCATATTTATTCAAGTCGAAAACCGCCTCTTCGTTTTTTCTTCATTATACCATGGTGTATTTCTTAAATCATTGTACAATTGTTCATTCTTCAAAATATATCTAATAATCCGAATATAATCATGAATAGAAGAAACCAATTTCTCATTACAAACAAGCATATCTTTTAGAAAATCTTTCCTTTTTTTTTCAGGTATTTTTTCCCATTCAGAAAGATATGATTGTGCTCGTTTTAAATTTTGTTCCATATTATATCAATAGAGTTAAGAGAACACACTTAAAATGAAATGGGTAAAAGTGAAATAGGTAAAATTTATGAATTTTTAACTGAATTTAACTGTAGTAAATGTATATATATATACTTTTTACCAAATAATTATAAATATATAAGTGAATTATCTTTTAATGAATTTATTATTACCCATATAAATCATATTGAATACGAAAAAAAATAAATAAAAAAAAATTCAAAAAAGAATTTAAAAAATGGAAAAAAGAAAAAAACACTTTATATTATTACAAAACTATATAAAGTCTGTAGTGTAAAATTTTAAAATCAAAAATAGATATGGCATATGAACACATCTATAAACTATACAACAAATTACATTATAAATATTGTTTTTCTTGTTCATCGTGCCAAAGTCATAAAATTAAGTTAATTTGCTTTGGTCATACACCATTATCAAATGAAGATGCTATCAAGTATCATGCAGAATTTTGTTGTAAAGAAAATGAAGAATTAAAGAAAAAAGTTGAAGAAGAAATTAAATATATCGAAGAAGAAAAAGAAAAAAGGAAAAAAAATAAAAGAATTTGGAAGAAAGAACTTAAAGAAATAAAAATAAAAAAATTCCTATTTAAAACCTCATGTAAATTTTTTTAAAAGAAGAAGAAAATATAGATAGTTTGGCTAATAGTATTGTATTAGTATTCATTACTAATAGACAGGTTATAAAAAACTTAAGTAAAAATGTCTATTGCTAGCATAAATGCAATATATAGAGATCTATTTATAATTATTACTTTTCTTGTAAAACGTGTCAAAAATATAAAATTCATCATAATTTATACTCATTTCCAAGTCAATTACAACGTATTCATTTTCATGCTGACAATTGTTGCAGAGAAAACAAAGAAGAAAAAGAATATTTTGCAAAGAAACTAGAAATAGTTAATGAAAATATAAAGAAACTAAATTCTAATAGAGAAATAAGTAAAATAACTATACCCTATGATCACATCTTTAAGCTCTACATCAAATTACATTATAAATATGGTTTTAATTGTTCATTTTGTCAAACTCATAATATTAAATTATTGTGTTATGGACGTGCACCATTAACAACTGAAGATTCTATCAAGCATCACGCAGAGTTTTGTTGTTAAGGAAACGAAAAATTAAAGAAAAAAATTGAAAAAAAAATTGAATTTATCGGAAAAGAAAAAGAAAGAAGGAAAAAAATAAAAAAGCAAACAAGAAAGAAATAGAAATTAAAAAAAACATGATAGTTTATTGTAACCCATTAAATTGTAAACTTTATTCATTTTCATACTAACATTTAGTGGAGAATAGCTGATTTATTATGGAAAAAATGGATGAAAATAAAAATAGTATTGCAAATGAAAGATATAGAAAGTTATTTTACAAATATTGTTTTTATTGTAAAGAATGTCAAAGATATCAAATGGAGGCTTTATATAGTGCTTCATTAGCAAAAAATCCATCACAATGTGTTTTTCATCATTTGTATGTTTGCTGTAAAGAAAAAGAAGAAATAAAAAAAATTGAGGTAGAAATTAGTTTTATTGAAGAAGAAAGGAAAGAAAAAACTTAAATGTCATATAAAACATACCATACAAGCAAAATCAATACAGAATACAGAAAATTGTTTTATAAATATCGTTATTATTGCAAAATATGTTTTGATTACGAAATTTATTTGAGTTTGAAAAATTTACCAACACCAACTGGAGCAGAAAGTATTGATTATCATGCAAACGTTTGCTGTAAAGACAAAAAAGAATTAAAAAGAAAAATTAAAGAAGAAATTCAATCGATAAAAGAAGAAGAAAAAAATAGGGAAAATAAAAGATATATTAAGAAAGAACTTAAAGAAATAAAAAGAAAGAAAAACACATTATTCTATTTTTCTTTTTTGTAAGAAATTTGAATTTTTGAATGGAAAATAAAAGTGATAATTTTCTTGAAAATGAAAGATATAAAAAATTATTTTATAAATATTGTTTTTATTGTAAAAAATGTCAAAGATCTCAAAAGCTTTTAAATAACGCATTATTACCAGTATACCCATCAGATTGTATTTTTTATCATACATATACTTGCTGTAAAGAAAAGAAAGAATTACAAAAAAAAATTGAAAAAGAAGTTAATTTTATTCATAAAAAAAGAAACTATACAGCGGTAAGTTATGTTATTAACAAAAACTGAAAGCAGAATGTATTCCTATTAATACCAACTTTGTTGTTTTACAGAAAGAAAAAAAAAAATGAATGAATCTAAGGATATAAAAACAAGACTACAAGAAATATCTTTATTTATAAAAACAACAAATATCTTAGTGCAAAAAGAAATTAAAGAAATAAAAGATATAATTACAAAATTTGAGGAAGAAAATGTTAAAATACATTTGAAATTACTTGATAAAATTAATGTGTTAGAAAAAAATAACAATGTTGATGAAACTAATAAAACTGAAAAATCAACATTTGTTACACCTACTGGGTTATTTGGAAAATCTAATGCTCAAAAAAAATTTAATTTACTTAGTAAAAAACCAGAAGCATTTGGTGATGGTAAAGAGGAAAATCTATTAACATTTGATGGATCTTGTCAATCAAAATTTGGTAGTGTGCCCTTCGGTTCATGGCCTCATGGTCGACCTAGTGGTTTATTTTAAAAAACTTTTCTTAAATATATTATTTGAAATTGTAAAAACATGTAATAAATTGTTTTTTCTTGATTAAAATTGTTTTGCAATTTTTTACATTTTTTTTCATTTTTTTACATTTTTAAATTTATTTTTTTTCAATTTTTTTCAACTTTTTTCAATTTTTTACAATAAATTTCATTTTTTTACAATTTTCTCTATATTTATACTTTTTTATATATCTACTTGTATCATAAATATTCAGTCGCTCAAAGAGAGAAGATGTCTTTCAAAAGTAGAATTAATTCAATTATTCAAGATCTGAAATTTTTTTGGAAATATGATGGTCAATACTTGTTTATGACAGGTCTTCTTCATATTGGATTTTTTTTCTGTCTTCATAAAGCAACAACGTGTTTAGTTCATACCACTAATATTGGTGATTGTGATTAAATATATCTCCAATTTTTTTGGTAAGCATATTTTAATATTTAATATTTATTAACATTATGGCACTTACTTGTTTATAATCATTTTTTAGTCCTTTTATCGTTTATTTAATGTGGATGAATCATTGAAGCGTGACAATTTGTATTATCACTAAATTGGACTTTGGACTTACCATATTAATCATTTTTAAAAAATTGGACTTTGGACTTTCATCAATGTAATTATTTTATATTGTATTTGAAATATATATCTTTTTTTATAAAGTCAACTTGTTTATATATTTTATATTACTCTTATCCACTATTCTAATATATATATGTATATATATATATATTATCACAGGCCCTTCTCTATTTTTATGTTTACTACCACTGACTGCCTCAAAACGATCCCCGGTTTTTATTATAAGATGTATTATGACTATTTTTAGACATAATACATTTTATAATAAAAATACTTGAGCCTATGATGATATATATATATATATTAGTTAACTACTTTTTTTTTCTTTTTCTTATGAAACGATGAAGAATTATACATTTATACTCATTAATTCCCTTCATGCAGATCGCCTAAAAGTGATATACACGTGATCCTAACAATTTTCATTGTTGCCAGATGAAATTTCAAACTATTCTTTTTCACATCAGACCTAGTTTAGCTTTCGTTAATTTGCTCTGACTATTAATATTGTGTTAGACAATTCAACATGTTCTTCTGCACGTGGCGCCCAAAAAAGTAATTGGACCGCTTTCAGATACACTAGAAATCGGTGGATGGTCTATCCATCGCCCCTTTTCTCAAACTGGTTTGTATTGGGGGTACGAAAAATATATCAAGTTCGCTTTTTGTACATTCTGCTGATTTTGAATGAACGAACTCCACATTTAACCAAAATATCTTCTGCTTCTTAAGCAGCTTTATGCCTCTTGGCTGAACGGTAAATGACATGAGAAGACGATGCTTTTCTCCTTTTAGCTTTTTTTTGTTGGCCTGTTTCTTCTGCAGTTTTCCTATTCTGTTTAAGCAAACTATTGCATACGGTTTATAGCTTTTTTCCCTCAAAAATTTTTTAATTTTTTCCCTGAGATAACATCGCCCAAAGCGTTTGCACCTATATCGAGGGAAATTTTATCTAGAGCTTTTGCGCTGGTTTTTGCCAAAGGTATTGCAACTCTAGCCAATCTACGGAATAAACCACCAATACCATAACCCATAACTCTTTTGCCAGGATGCTCCCTTAAAAACAGGTTGCGAGCTGTATCCTTTTTGCTAATTGAGATAATATTGAACATAACGGTTTGTTCGACACATATTTTTTTCGTATGTAAAAGAAGAGGAAGCTTGTTTTCTGAAATAAAGTGTCACTATCGACTTCCCTTGTTCAAATGAGATGGGATTTCCTAACTCGTCCCGTAAGAGAATTTCAATGTCCTATAAAGATATTGTTTGCAAGGGTAAATATTGAATATTAGTAAATGTTCTTGAAACAATGTCTCCATGTTTTCCTTGAATAGCAGCTGCATTTAGTAATTTTACATTCACTCCTCTAAAAACTTGCGGTTGTACAATGTTGCAATGTACATACATCATGACGGATCCGTGCAAATCAGAAGCATAAGGGCTTTCGGTTGTTTTCGAAATATCTGATTCTTTTCCTCCAAAGCCGAGTAAGATCAACATTTATTGATTAAATAATACTTTGTAACCTTGTTTTACATGGACTTTAACCTTTTCTGTTCGGGGGTGAAAGCTCAATTTAATATTGTCTTTTACTTCTTTGTCAAGAGTCTCATTAATTGCTTTTACAAGGTCGAAAGATTTTTCATACAAGCCATAGCTGACAATTACCGAAGTAGGTAGACCTGGTTTGTAAGTTACATATATATGTGTATCTAAACCTTTTTCAACGTGTACCATGTATGAGGTTATGTAATTGAATACAACCCTACTTCCAATTACCATTAAAATTCACAACTTAAGGTAATTTTACACGATAACCTGAATCTTTATTATCTGGAGATATAGGCAGAGATGCATTACTAGGTAATGTCAAATAAAAGCGTGTTCCGCTTATCATTGATATAAATTCTAAAATGAAAGAGAGCAAGCACACAGATACGTTTCATAAATACATTCTGAAGCAGTTACCCAAGATTTACATTTATTTGGGTAACCTGACCACTTTACAAGATATTGTACATTACACCCTCTGCCCCGTTTCTTAATATTTTTTCAATGTCGTAGACATCATCTTTTTTAATGACTTTTTGAAGTTCAATTTCATAAAACGTTCCTTGAAGTTCTTCTCTATCATAATCTTTTAGCCTGTATACAGTAGGATTACGTGGTATTTTTTGAATTACAGTGAAAATTTCCTTTGAAGAATTTGGTAAATACCCTTCGCAAACTTTCGCTTTATTTTACTTATTCGTACTTGATCGCCAATATCAAACATATATTTTACACGTGTATGTTTATTTAGTTTGCTATCCTCGTATAGACTTTGCCAGATTCTATCTTCATTTTCACTTGTAACGTTGATCGGTTATTCCTTGATGCTACGATGCATACTATGATTATAAGAATACATCAGATCATGCAACATGTCAATGTATCTCATCGTTTTATTTGCAGTACAATAACGACACATTTTTGCTTTCAGTGTACGTATCAAACGTTCAGCAATAGATGCTATTGTCTCGTTAAATGTGATGAACAATTTAATGTTTTCTTCTGTCATGAGTTTCTTAAAGTCCCGATTGAAAAATTCCGAGCCTTGATCCGTTTGAATGTGAATCAGCTTGCGTCTTGATGATAATATCTTCGGAAAAGCGTCCACTAATAAACAGCCTCATTTGTTTTTCAATGGAACAACAGAAGCATACTTTGAAAAAAACATCGATACAGATAAGAAGATACCGATAACCTTTGTTATACTTTTGTAGAGATTGTATGTCTGCCAAATCCAACTGCCATTGGGCATCGATACCGCTCACCAGAACGCAATTTTTTTCAAACTTTCTTCGAATTGGTTTATTTATTGTATATGCATCTTGCTGGCTCAACCACTCTTTAACTTTTTTTACGACTAATATCATATATTACTTCGGTTTTCACATTATTGTACAAACGTTCAACACCCCCATAGCTTCCTGAACGTTTGGGGTCGGAGTGCACCCTTAAAATTGAGTGTTCAATGTTCTAGTTCAAAGATGACGTTTCCTCTACTGTGTTGTCTGTTACAGCCTTAACTTCAATAGTTTCATAATTGTTGAATGGTTTTACTTGTGTATCCTGCTTGAAAATGACCCTCAAGATTGAGATCGTTGCGTCCGAAACTTATACCCAAGCAAAACATTTTCTGACGATTATGACTTTTATCCCTTTTGGCATGTCTATTTTAACGTTTGCTGCTACCGATTCCCATTTTCACATTAACATGGTCATAAAACAACTGAAGTCAAAATGCAATAATAATAAATTTATATTTTATTTCTTTGTCAAAGCAATTGCATAACTGATTTGTATTTCAAATTACAACTACAATCAGCATAGTCAAAGAGATGTTGAAAAAAATGCGGACGTTTTGTCTCCGTGTACAGTAATATTAGTTCTATCACTAAACAGTTTGTCAAAATATGTCTTATGAGAGTTCGAAGGTCCATAGTTCTTTACAAACTTAAAGGCTTCACATATTCCATTCCTGACATGCTCGCGATCAATTGTTTTGACTGCTTAAGAGGCAAAATTGAGCCAAAGATCTTCCTCAGTCATCATTTTTAAACAGTTCTGATACTCTACCCAAGAGCTGCCTTCCTTTCATCCTTTTCAGCTCTTCGTAGCTCTTGAATCTTTTTACTTATAAAGTCGACGAAACTGATTTGACAAGATCGCTGTGATTAACTTCTTCAAACTCAACAGTGTCTTCATATATCTGATTAAACATGTGGGCCATATTTTTTGTTTTTTCCCAAAATGTCCTAAAGCAAAGTAATAATGATCAACGCAAAAAACATTTTTTAAGACGATAGTTGACTATTTATTGAATCGTGTAATGAAATACACGATGAGTGCTTTCAGAGATTTTATTGGATGCATTAATAAATTAGATAATATTTCTTGACACCATTATTCTTGTCACGTTAAGTTTCGATAAAATGTTTTTAATTGACAGGAAACAATACATTATCGTCACTACCGTTGAAAACGCCATTTTAATTTGTCATTTGTTTCATTTCCATTTATTATGATAACCTATTACATTCAAGAATCCCTCGCTAAGTTCTTTTCCGGTTTACACGCGCGTGCCCAGTTTACGTCCTAGGACTGGAAACTATATGACACGGGTAAGAGCTCCGTTTACTTCCGGGACCGCACCTACAACATAACTACTCACCATGAACACATTTTTCGTCGATGGGTAGTATGAATTTACGTTTTTACACTATGAGCAGTTAATCAAATGTCTATGTCAGTCGCACTCTTCAATGGGCTGAAAGAAGTTTATAAGCCTTGCTAAGCATTTTTGGATTGGAATCTGGAAACTAAGCACAAAAAAATTGACATTTAATGCATCATTTGAGGGCGTATATTTAAATCTCAAGGTTTTAAGTACGGTGGTCACAAGTTTCACGGCAAAAGTTTCTTCTTGCAGTAAAACTGTTTTACCAACTACAAATCTTTCATCTTTTACGGCAAAACTTTTACCTCTCACGGCAAAACTTTTTTGTCATACGGCAAACATTTATGTCTAACGGCAAAACATTTATATCTCACGGCAAAACTTTTATAACTCACGGCAAAACTTTCTTTCTTTCGCGGCAATTCCACGCATGTACCTTATTGTTGGCATGCTTATGTGTATGCCCTTAAATATACAAATGTGAATTTAACACCAAAATCAGGCCACAATTGGAAATTTGCGCGAGGGCACGCAGCGAAATTTGTGCAAAGGCAAAAAAAATATAATATTTTTTCATGGCGTCGGATGTGGCTATTGTCTTCAACATTATTTTATTCCAAAATGTGTCAAGTGTTAAACGTCCAAATTTGTTTGATAGTGCAGACTGTCGATGTGGGACAACTCAAAAAGCAAGTCCGAGAACCAAAGATAATGAAAATGCGTTGACATCTAACATCATCAGAGCACCTAAAATCTATAATTTTAGAAACGATGATTCTATTTCAAAGGTACCGTCCGTTTAGCGACTTACAGCTAAACATTTGGAACGGTTTTACTGCGACTTTTTGAGGACATTAGTTTTGTTTTGGTCCTGAGGAAAACCTGTGCTAGTTGTTGATGAAGAATCCAGACTTGACCACAAACTTTCAATATCTTTAAAAGCCCAATTTGATAAATATTTGCCACTTTACAAAATTGAGATATTTTACGAGCCCTTGCCTAGAAATTACAAAACGTTTTTAAAATTACCATGACGTAGTGATTGCATTGGCTACAATAGACAGATCTGGAGTAGCTTTTTTAACGACTTATACACAAATGATACAACATAGCATGGGTTGATTCCGACACTGCATTTTCGTTTGGAGTTACTCATTAATCTTTGTACAATGGCTCAAGATTAAGAGTTATTGGGATTGATTGTACCGTACCAAAATTACGTTTCAAACATCAGAACTTGAAAACTGTTCAGGAGTTTTTGGGTTTACCTGCAGTAGGCAATTTTATGCTTCATTATCAAATTTATACTTATCGTTAAGCATTTGCTAATTGCAGAAAATACATATATCGCAAACATGGAGCTCGAGACTTTGCAGAAATATATCAAAAAATAAGCACTCGTGGGAAAATTTTCCCGTAAATGTTGTTCTTTATTACAACTGGTACTTTGAGCGAGACCGACATGATTGGAGTTTTATGATTTGCACCACTAGTAGATAAGGTGCAGCTTTGTCACACTTTTGCCACAGAGCTCTTACCCTTGCCAGTTAGTTTCCAGTCCCCTGATGTTGATTGGTGCGCGCGCATCTTAACCGGAAATAGGGGTTAATAAACAGGGCATGGCATTGGATGGCGTGAAAATCGGAAATACGGCAAAGCTGGAAGTTGCATGCTATTGACAAAGTATAATTACATCTGTTTCCTTTTCTCAATCGAGGTAATCGCATTTTATAGCTTATACTTTATCGAAAGGTTTACATTTTATCTCTTGAAACAAATGGAATTGAATGTAGACATTGATCAGGCATTAAGAATGAACAAATTGGCTTTGGAGTCAGAAAAGAATGAAATAACTGTACGTCAAAGTTTGTTAGAAAATAAACTTTTAGACTGCTATGCTGAAGAAATTGTTGCAATGATAAACGCTGAAGTAAATAAGAACTGCAATGGATGCATGATTGTCCATCCCTCTTAAACTCGACCATGACTGTTTGATGATGGAACATGACGAGCGTATGTTGTTGCATTTTGATTCTGCTTTGGAAAATGTGTCCGAAGAGATTGTGATCAAAGATTTTATGAAAAGCATTGAAGATGTCTACCCACCCGTTAACGGACTTGAGATACTAAAATATACTTGTAAAGATTGCCTTAAAATATTTGTTTCAGATAAAATGAACAAACTTACAAAACGAGTCATTCAGCATTTGTAAATTTTTATTTATATTGTTACATTAAATCTACCTTGTCAATGTTCAACGTCAAACATGATGCCCTCAGTACAGAGTTTTCTGAATGAATGAAATAAGAACCACTATATAAAATTGCTGCTTCCCTATGACAGTTTATACCTTCGTCCTGTGTCCCAAGTGCAGGAGTCACCATTTTAATACGGTGATAGCCGGGAGGGCACATTGTATATACACTTCGTATATATATATATATATATATATATATATATATTGGTAAGGAGAAGAAAATACACAAAACTACAATTTCATCCCGATTTTAATCCCCTGAAGAGTGAGCAATCACGAAACAGGCTTGTCGGGATGAAATTGTAGTTTTGTGTATTTTCTCCTTACTAATATTTACGCTCTGCTCTCGGGCATCGAGCACTGTTTTATACGGAAAATCATAAATTATAAACTTCCATATATATATATATATATATATATATATATATATATATATATATATATATATATATAAAATGAACTAAAATAAAATAAAATGGACAATTGTTTGCTGTCGCTACTCAGAGTTTCACGCCGTAAAGCGATCTTCAGGCAACTGACAGATAATATTACATTTGCTGACTATATACATCGACTAAAAGGTGTTAAGTTACATGACGGCATCCACTAAACATATCGGAACGTTTATTTAAAATGTTCTTTTTACGTCCTTTCAGGATAAGTAGCCTTTCTTCAAGGCAAAGACGGCAGGTTCTTTGGTTTCTGTTCGGAGGTGGAAGTTGTTTGATGAAGTCCCATTTAATGTTGTAGTTACGTTTGTTTTCTTTCAGTGTCAACGTGTATTTAGAAAGTTCTGTCTCGTTGCGGTATTTAATGTTCGTAATTGATTTAATGTGGTTTCGATATCGTGTCTTAAAAGCGCATGCAGTAACACCTATGTAAGTTTTTGTTTCGTTGTTGTCAGTCGTTGTCACGTCGGCTTTGTAAATCACGTTGGGTTTCAGGCAATTTCCATTTGTCGGGCATAGATGTTTCTGTCTGCAGTTACATTTCTTTGGTGGGTTGTTCTTGTTCTGGGTTGTGTCTGGGTTAAGTGTTTTTAAAATAGTCTTGTTGTGTCTTGTTATGAAAGTTTTCATGTTTTCGCCGCAGCTGTAGCTTACGCGTATTGTGTGTCGGTTGAATATCTTGGAGAGTATAGTAATTGGTGGGAAATGTTTGTCGATAAGTTGTAGGAAGTCATGGGCGATGTGAGTTTTTACGTTTTTGCTGTATGGTGGGTTAAACCAAGTGACGTTACGTTTTCTGTTGTTCGTGGTGTTTACATTGATGTTTGATGGATTAAAGGTGAGTTGGGTGGTGAAGTTGCTGGTGGTTGAAGACTTAACCCAGACACAACCCAGAACAAGAACAACCCACCAAAGAAATGTAACTGCAGACAGAAACATCTATGCCCGACAAATGGAAATTGCCTGAAACCCAACGTGATTTACAAAGCCGACGTGACAACGACTGACAACAACGAAACAAAAACTTACATAGGTGTTACTGCATGCGCTTTTAAGACACGATATCGAAACCACATTAAATCAATTACGAACATTAAATACCGCAACGAGACAGAACTTTCTAAATACACGTTGACACTGAAAGAAAACAAACGTAACTACAACATTAAATGGGACTTCATCAAACAACTTCCACCTCCGAACAGAAACCAAAGAACCTGCCGTCTTTGCCTTGAAGAAAGGCTACTTATCCTGAAAGGACGTAAAAAGAACATTTTAAATAAACGTTCCGATATGTTTAGTGCATGCCGTCATGTAACTTAACACCTTTTAGTCGATGTATATAGTCAGCAAATGTAATATTATCTGTCAGTTGCCTGAAGATCGCTTTACGGCGTGAAACTCTGAGTAGCGACAGCAAACAATTGTCCATTTTATTTTATTTTAGTTCATTTTATATATATATATTTAAACTTTATATAATAGCACACAGTAAGGTATAAATGCACTCATGAATTACAAACTTACATCACAAATTGACGGACAGCAGCATCGACACCAGCGTCCGATACACTACATGAATGAAGAGTAAAAATCAATGACATGAAACGCAGCCTGAGATTAAAATATTTTTAAAGGCATACAAACCCGCAAATTTTCCCCGTGACTCCATTAACGGGGACAGATGGACAGTATGTCCACATTTAGCCGTGATGTACAAATCACGACAGTGATTACATTTTTCTGAAAATGAGGAGATAGATTCTGTTGAAGATGAAAAACATTCTCTAATTTGAAATAAACAGAAAGAGCTCGCACTTACTAATTTCATGGTATTCTGTCTGCTGCGATGCCATTCTGCCAGATTTTCCGATTTGCGTGTCTTGATTTTTTGCATAGTTTTTATTGTCTTAACACATACAAAACACTTTTAGTATTTCAAGTGGTTGAAGTACAAAGCGCATGCGCTTGAGATGTGACCTTCGCTGTCATCTCGCACGTGTAAATTAAAAATTACTATTGAATAGTATGACCTTGAATAATGAGGCGTGGGTAAGATTTGTGCAGAATCCTGCTGAGGGGAATGATGCAGTAAATGATAAGGACCTACGAAAGATGCCTGACAATGTGAATAAAGGAGCGGCATGAACATAAGTCAATATTAAAGGGAAATGAAAAGAGCCTTTAACATACCGACATGATACAGTAAATGATAAGGACCCCAGGAAAGATGCCTGACAATGCGAATAAAGTATCGGTTTGAACATGAGTCAATATTGAAGGGAAATTAAAAAGAAAAATCATGTTGTGAAGATAAGATCCAGCGGTGTGGGACGGTATCATACAGAGGAAAGTGATGCAGTTAATTAATGATGAGACCCTCAGGAAAGATATCAAACAATGTACCAAAAAGGGGTTACTGATTTGAACAAGCGTGAGTCTTACACTTGAATGTGATTCTATTCAATTCTTTACTCACAGTATGAATGAGACCTATTCTTCTTTAAAGAAAATCATGCGTTGGTAAATGATTATTCATGTGAAGGCCAACACTTTAAAAAAGGTGGAAAATATTCCTGTTGCACACACAACTTGAACAGTCCTTCATAAACGTGTCAAATCTGTGTTAGGAGAGCAAATAATCTGAACATCATGGTTTCCATTGAGAAATATCCATGTTTCTGTGGTGCAGGCCTCGAGAGAATCGTATCTAAGAAGGACGAACGTGCATATGTTAAATGTAAAGGTGAAGGATGCACATTGTTCTGCCACGAAGAAAGGTACCATATTATAATGGATGCCTACGAAACGAAAGTCGCGAAAGAATTCAAACCTAACAAGTTCCCCCTGTGTGAATGTGGTTATCCAGGTAGTCTCATGGTCTCCCAATCGAGCAATAATCCTGAAAGGCCATACTTTCGTTGTCAACCTGTCGCCGACGGTGAAAAATGTAGCTTCTTCCATTGGGGGGACGTGACTATGAATAGCAAGATCATTAAGAAAAAAAGAAAGGTTGAACTGAATGACCGTAAGAAGAAAGAGCCTAAAGAAAAGGAACCTAAAACGGTCGCCGTTACGAAACAGAAAAAAAGACCAACCCTTTCCAGGACGATGAATAAACACGAAACGTTAAGCAATAAGAGTAATAAAAGCAACATTGCATTCACAAACGGCTGATCACTGTAACTAACTATAAAAAATTCACGCAATAAATTTTTGTAATGTATCGCTGTGAGTGTTTGTTCATTACACACACACACAATACCTTCCTGAACACTTGAAGATGCAATCTGTTTGTAATTATTCAATTACTCTGTAGCAGTTCAATGAACATATGCTATAAAATGAAGCATGATTTCACAAATTGCCATTACTGCATGAAAAACATCGCCAGATGATCATGAAGGGAAAAGAGTATCTAGAGCGTTTACGTGTTCAAGCCATCAGAAAAAATGTAAAGGCAAAACGTTTGCTGAAAAAAGTTTAGAAAGAAATCTCTAAAGATAAAACGGATATTTCAAAAGTGTTAAAATGGGTAAAAAAATCAACGAAGTTGTTGCAGCAAAGTGTTGACCTTGTGGAAGTAAGAAACAACAAAAAAAATCAAACAAAAAATGATGAAAAATCTGTTAACTTTGTGCTTGAAAAAGTTTCGGAACGGTATGTTAGTAAATTTGGTGCCAAGTCGTGTATACTCCGTGCTAAGCTAGACGATCTATCCGTTCGCGATAAGCAAATAAAAGTCAAAGACATAATGACTGAGCTCGATGGCTTGTTTGACGACGCCATTCGTCAGGTAAGAGTGAAAAAAGCGCTGTGTGACACAAAGCATCTTTTTAATTTTTATGTTAATGTTCTTAGGTAAAAGAACAGTGTGATTTTAGAACACCATTGGCAGATCGTCTTCGTGTAATGATTGGATCGAATACTTTGAAAACACCAATCAGCACTAAGCTTCTTCCTGCCGCTGAAATTAACTCTAACAGAATTTTGGGTGAAATTACAACAACTTTGCAGAGTAATGAGAAGATTCCTTTGGACAACTCGTTCATCATCGACCTTATTGGTGTAAAAGCGCCTGTTGGGAGTGGTAAGGCCTTCAAAGTCTTAGATTACTCTAAAGACAGTACTTTAAAAAAGTCGATTGTAACTATCAAGAATAATGATAACATATGCTGTGCTCGGGCTTTAGTTGTAGACATAGGGATGGCTGACCACCATCCTAAATTAAAACAAATGAAGATGGGTAGGCCTATACAAAAAAATAGCCTTAAAGTTGCATAAACGTGCCAATATTTTGCCTGGTAAATGTGGATTGAGGGAAATTTCAAAGTTTCAAGGTGTTCTTTCAGACTATCGAATTATTGTAATAGACTTTGATGCATGAAACACTTCAATTTATGAAGGGCCTAGAAGAGTAAAGAAGCTATTGCTGTACAAACACGGAGATCATTTCAATGTTATCAATCCGGCAAAGCTTCCAGCTTTTTTAGGTAAAAGATTTTACTGTGAACATTGTTCAAGCTTTGTAGACAACTATATTCATCACGCTTGTTTTGATGTCTGCAGCACATGTTTACGCAAAGGATGTGCATTAATTCCGACGGAACAGCGGGAATGCTCGGACTGTTATAAGCCATGCCGATCAAATGCATGTTACAACCTACATAAAAACTAACGTAGATTAAAAGGACTTGATCTTCCCTCAAAATGTGACAGCACATATAAATGCCGTACGTGCAATGTCGTTGTCAACAGAAATAGACAAGACGAACACAAGTGCGGGGAATTTAAGTGTCATATCTGCAAACAGCTGGTTGCTATTGGGCATTTATGTTTTATTCAATCCGAACCAGCAAAAAAGCCAAATGTAAAACTAATTTTTTACGTTTTTGAAACGGATTTTACAAGCGGAGAGCACGTTGTGAATTTAGCAGTTTTACAGTTCGCTTCAGGTGACAAACGCGTTTTCAAAGGATACAATGCGTTAAATGATTTTTGCGAGTTTCTGTTTTCAAGAGAGCATATAGGCTATACAGCAATTGCCCATAATGCCAAAGGATTTGATGCTGTTATCATTCAAAAATGGCTCCTACAATATCAGCCGACATCCGATATGGATGTCATTCATTCTGGTCAGAAAGTAATGCAACTATTTTTAAAAGATTATCAGATGACGCTAATCGACTCGTTAAACTTCCTAAGTATGCCTCTTTCCGATTTGCCTGAAACGTTCGGATTGGATCTGTCGATGTATACGAAAGGCGATTTCCCTTTTAAATTTAACACACGAGAAAATTAGAAATACGTTGGGCCTGTTCCGGCTCTTGAATATTATAGCCCCGACACAAAGTCAAAATGTGAAAGAGATGAGGTAATTGCATGGCATCAGAATTTAATTGATGAGGGATACGTTTTCGACTTTCAAAAAGAAATGTAGAAATACTGTTCTCAAGATGTAACTATTTTGCGTTTTTGTTGCATGGAATTCAGAAAGTTGTTTTTGGCCGAAACACGTGTAGACCCATTTTGTTCTTGTACAATTGCGTCTTCGGTCATGGCAGTGTTTCGTTCAAACTATTTAAAAGAAAAAACCATTGGCATTGTACCTAGGAATTTGTTCTCAGATAAACTCCGACAAACTCCTCAAATGCAGCATTTTTTAAACACACATGAATTTATAACAGACCTTTACCCTGCCGATAGCTTTTTTGGTGGAAGAGTTGAGGGTTTAAACTGTTTCGTAAGGCCGAAGAAAATGAGAAAATCTTTTATAACGATTTTACGAGTCTTTATCCATTCGTTATGAAAAATCGCCGTTATCCTATAGGTCACCCTACAATTATTCGCAAAAATTTTGAAGATCTTTCAAATTACTTCGGTTTGATTAAGTGCCGCGTTTTGGCACCGGCAGGCTTGTATCATCCCGTGCTCCCGATGAAAGTTAATGGTAAATTAATGTTTCCATTGTGTAAGCGATGTGCTGTAAACTCCTCAGCGGAATGTCATCATTCCGAAAACCAGCATTCATTTTGCGGGACTTTTACAACCATTGAAATGAACAAGGCAATCGAAAAAGGCTACAAAATTTTGGAGGTGCATGAAATTTGGCATTTTGAAGAAACATCGGACAGTTTATTTAGTGAATATGTAAATTTCATTTTGCGGTTGAAACAAGAAGCTTCGGACTTTCCGGAGTGGGTAAACTCAGACGCAGACCAGGCAAAATATACCGACGACTATCTAAAGCACGAGGGAATTCAATTGTGTAAGGAAAAAATTGTGAAAAATCCAGGGTTAAGAGCGCTAGCAAAACTTTGTTTAAACTCGCTTTGGGGTAAATTTGCACAACGTAATGATATGTTAATACGGAGTTTATTCACGATCCGTTTGTATTTTACAAACGACTAAATAGTGCAGACACTGAAATTCACGACATGCAATTACTGAATGAAGATTTAGTCGAAGTTGTATACAAGCGTGATTGGGAGTTTCAAAAAGAAAATAAAACAACAAATATTTTTATTGGTATTTTTACAACTGCATGGGCACGTTTGGAGCTCTACAGTTTGTTAGATTTACTAGGACTTAATTCGCTCTATGTCGACACAGACAGTTGTGTGTATGTTGCAAAGCCTGATTCTCCAAAGCCTCCTTTAGGAGACTATTTAAGAGATTTGACCGATGAAATTGGTGAAGGCGAACACATTACTGAATTTGTCTGTGGGGGTCCTAAGAATTATGCTTATACAGTTAGTAATGGCAAGCAACACTGTAAAATAAGAGGCTTTACATTGAATTTTAAAAACAGCTTGCTTTTAAACTTCGACACGTTAAAAGATATGATTTATAATTATGTAGAAAAACCGTCAACTGTACAAATAGAAGAATGTAAAATAGTCAGAGAGAAATGGTCGCATAAACTTGTAAATAGAAATCAAATTAAGAAATATCAAGTTGTCTTTGACAAACGTATAATAATAGACGGAGGTGCCGATACCATTCCCTACGGCTATAATTGGTTGCCGTCAGCGGAAATTTCCAACCGTATACCTCAGATTCCACGCGAAGCCGTAGCTAATGATATTTTATTCACATCCGTGCATCCAATCGCACTAGAAAATTACAAGGAATGTATGACAGGTCAAGGTGAATGCAACGAGTCGATTGATTTAATGGAAACCGACTCTGAAGACGAAGAAAGCTTTTCCGAAAGACAATCCGATGTGGAGTTTCTTGACGACATTGATCACTACGACAGTGAACTTTCGTTTTACAGACAGATTGATAATCAAGTATAGAGTCGAGACCGGAAAATTAATAAAGTGACATGCATATAATCAAACAGCGTTGAATAGTTAAACAGTTTAGAATCAATGACATGTAAACTAACAAACAAATATACATATTTTTAGACTGAGGTTGTTTGACACATTTCTACACTGGACAAGGCTAACGATGATGGAACACGATACGCAGTCATTTGTATGTGACCGGTATGTACAGACGGGAAACAGCGACGACAATTGTGAACCATGCAATACATCAACATTATACAGACAAATATGGAAACTATCGTAGAAGGAACCAACACATAAAAGTTGACAGTTTTTTCTTTCGCTGGTGGAACTAAATACATGAACGATGAAGACGATACCATTGATTCTGACAGTGACGGTGATAACGATAAAGACGAAGACAACAGCTGCGAATGAAACGGTGGTGATGCTGATGGTGATAGTGTGGGTAACAGTGGTAATAACGACAACAGAGGTGATGACTTTGAAGTTGAGAATGATATCGTTGAATGTGGAGGTATTGACGGCGTGGACTGCGACAACCGCATAGATGTAGACAATAATAACAGCGACGGTGATGAGTTGAAATGGAGGTGGACATGTTAAAAAAAAAATCCGTGAGGGGCGAACATAAAACTTTCGGTGGGACGACGAAACGTGAGATGATTTACACGGGGTGGACATAATCAACGACGATGGTAGAAGAGAAAAACTGACTGATGACTGAGGTAAACGATTGCTTGTGGTTGACGTATACAAAAAAAGTTGTGTCACAGACGAAAATGAGTTCACAGACAAAAAATATAAATCTTTCTTTCAGGCTGGACACGGATCAAACAACACATTTAACATTGAGAAATTGACAGGACAGGACAGAGGGTTTTCACGTAAATCAATGTACATAAGTCTTGGGTACGCACGAATAACATCCAGTTCATTCACAGCTTTAATGTTGTTTCGTTTCAATGACAAAATCCGTATTCGTGCATCTTTTACCGTTCCGACTGGAACATGCTTCAGATCCATGTTAGAACAATCTAACATATGATATCGCTTCACATAAACACATTTTCCACCATGGGTTGCACACGCAGCCATAAGGAAAAAACATACAGACAGCAAGGAATTCATTATGGAAAATTAGAAAAAGTTACAAACAACTCTTGTGAACTATGAATGTTGCGAACTATGAATGTAGTTACAAAATGAATGAACGATTAAAAGACATGCCTATGCTTGTGAGGATTTTAAAGTAAACCCTCAAGTGCTTTTTAAAATTTTCTGTCATAAATATCCGCTAAAGTATGATGTGTTCATAAATAATGAAAAGAGATTTTTGTTGTTTGATTGATGTAGATAATTAGAAAAATATTTAATAAAAATTGTTCATTGTCCAATGTATTCTTATTGTGTGCACTTTGTTCACTATTTTACAAATACCTCCCCATTCAAGCTAGTCGAATCATTCCGTCTTTCTTTGAATATTTCAAAATGTTTACTAGCGAGTGGTTATAAAAGTGAAAGCAGAGCATGTTTGATTTTATTTGCGAGACAATGGACGTACGTTTTAGAACACCGGCCAACTATAATGTGTGTGGTCAAAGTCAGTGGGGCAAAAGCTATTTGGTTAGGTCGATGCTTTATAATTTAAATGAACTTTTTTATCCTGTTCCGAATAAAATTATTTACTGTTACGGCGAACGGCAAAGTGAATTTGCTGAAATGGAATCAAAAATTCGAAACATTTGCTTCGTCGAAGGATTCCCGGACAACTTATCTGATATTCTGGAAGGTTGTCAAAACTCTTTAGTGGTCGTTGACGATTTGATGTCAGAATGTTCTAGCGATCAACGAATGTCCGATTTATTTACCCGTGGGTCATATCACCGTGGTGTATCTGTCATGTATCTAACACAAAATTTATTTCCGCCTGGTAAACAATCCCGAACAATCAGCTTAAATTCCCACTACATGATCATTTTAAAACCCCCCTCAGATCGACAGTATCGCAACATTGGTAACATCGCAATGGCACGCCAAATATACCCCAAGAAAACGAATTACCTTTTGGAGTCATTTCAAGACGCCACATGCCACCCTTACGGTTATCTTTTGCTCGATTTGCATCAACTCACATCTGACAATATGCGTGTCAGAACAAATATCTTGAACGGTGAAAAGCAAATTGTCTATGTACATAAGTGATAAGCATCGACATCAACAATCATTTAAGCATCATGTCTAAACGAATTAGGAGCAATCTTCCGTACCTGCAAGTACTTGCAAAATCTAAGCCGAAAATTCGAAAGGTAATCATCGAACATGGACCATCTGATGTCATGTTGCGCATTTGTGAATGCGCAGTTAATGTGTTAAAAGGAACTGTACCGATATCTGGGAGTCAAAAACGAAGCTTGTTGAGGTATAAGAAACATCTCAGAGCCTTAGCGAACAAGAGAATATCAAGAGCTAAAAAGAAAAAACTTTTAAATCAAAAAGGAGGCAATCTACTGAGCGCCTTCCTACCGCCGATTTTGAACGTAGTAGGGAGTTTGCTGAAATAATGAAGCATGCCAAGCGAATGATTTTAGTACCTGAAGACGTTTATAATAAATATGAACAAAAGCAAAAATTTGAAGTTTCGCCTATTACGATAAACATAATGCAAAAAAATACTCAACTTTCGCACATCCTTCACCAAGACGGTTTAAGTGACGATCAAAGGCAAAAACTTTTCAACATAAACTTTGAGCAATTCCTTAATTTGAAGAAACAAAAAGATATTCAGATACCCACAGTACGCGTGATGGATACAACCGACGGGGAAGAAAGAAACTCGGTAATAAACAACGAAGTGCGTACATTAGCTGACTCCGTCATTGTACAAAGTGTGCCGAAGACGATGCGTGAACGCGCAATAGCAATACTGCAGCGTCTCAAAACAAACCTGATATAATAACTTGGGATGATTCAGGACAATTCAAACTTGACGGTGTTATTATCCCTCAATCAAATATATCAGACCTCATTAGCGACGCCGTAAGAGGGAGAAAGAATTTCAATCCTACAGGTTCTAGAGAATTCTTTCCCGTTTTATCAAAAGTAAACATTCCTCGTGATTTGGTTCGGAACAATGTAAGATGGGAAGAAGCTCGAATGGAAACTTCGCCCGATGAAGAAGACGGAATAGCCTACCACAGAGGCTCAAAAACGAAAATGACAACACCTAAAGCCACCCCTACACTAAAGAAAACTCGCTTACGTTGGATAGACTATTAAAATTTGACATGTAAAGATTTGTTTTGTTTAAATAAATAGAGCAGTTGATATCAATTTCCTGACTGTTATCATTAGAATATGCAAATAGAAAACATAGGCAATTAGTTTACACAAAGAAAATTTTATTGATAATAAACGGCTCAAGCTTTTACAACAAACTTTATACTTGACTGAATGCTATCGTTTAGGGTTACACTAGTTTCTATATGAAAATGTCTGCTAACGAAACTTGATACCTTGTTATCGTTCTCAACAGTATTACCATCAAACATGTTTACAATCTTATTCATGCTATATCCTCGCACTCTATGGCTGAGGTAAAATATACAATATTGTCCACATACATCCGTCCAGATACTTTGCAATTGACGTTTATTAAACCCCCGATCATAATGTTTCAAATTAATGTCTAAAGAACTTATGATATTGCCCTGGTGGTTGTCAATAGCTATCGAAGAATTCGGCTTTTTCTTCTGAAGGAAAGTTAAAGGCAACCCAATGGGTCCCCGGTTTTCCACTTACATCCGTGTTTGCGATAAATCCTTTAGGGTAGCTTTCGATTTCTTTAGGCAGACGGTCGGCTGGAAAAAAGCCGAGAAATTTTTTTCCTGTTACCGGATCAGATTTCAAAGCGGTCCATATTTGTGAGGTGTTCATTTATCCAATGTAATCATAAACGACATTTCTCTCTCCATCGATTTGTATTATATTTTCAAACTCTCCATAGCAGAAGAGGCTAACTGCATGAGTTGGCGGTGTCGAGAATTGTAAGTCAATGGCCAGGTTTACTTTTTGCACCGTGTTAAAATGTTCGGATGCACTGCACATATCGGGGGTAAAGTCCGCGCCGAACAGGGCAAAACCGTTTGGGAAATCTTCACGCGTAATGCCATTGCCTGTGTCGTAATACATTTTCCCAGTGCCAGAAAACTGTGATAGAAATGCTTCTATAAATCTTGGATTCGCACCAAACGACAAATTGATTGGTTTAAATGGTACAGATTCACCATTTATTGAAATGCCTAACGATGAAATGTTGAAATGTTGGAAATTGAATGGGTTCTTTTTATAATCTCCGTTGAATGACGCACTTTCAACAAGACCGAAAACAAACGATTTAGGCACTAAACCATTGAAAAGGTTGTCTTTTTGCAGCAAAGGGTTTCCAGAAGGAATAAAACTTTTACAGTCCACACGTCTTACGTGGTAAATGGCTGGACCTGTTTTTCAAGGCAACTTCGTGAGCCAGAGGTATACTAGGATTCACTTTGACTTTACGAACGTTAAGGTATGCATCTATCAGTTTCACTCTAAAGGCTGCACCGTCCACCGATGACATTAAGACAAATTCATCACTGGCACAGTTCATGACCACTTTCAAATCAACATAGCTAAGTAAGTAACGTTCACCAAAGAAAACATCGCAAAAGATAGGACCTGCCATATCAACAATTTTACTTCCCATGATAAACTTATTTCTTGTCTTCAAACCCCTGTTTGGACTTCTGTGGGCAGGATCTGCATTATCCATCTGACCTGCAGTATCTTTGTAAAATAACGCTGCGATGAGCTGGGATTGTTTGGCTGACGGACCATAATTTAAAAGTGTACCAAGATATGCACGATATGGATATGTTCCTGTTGCTTGTGTAACTAACTTTACTTTTAGAAACACGTCAACTTGCTTGAACAGACTGTGCAAGAAATTGTTTACAGGTCCAACTTTAGTGTCATCATCGATATCCCCACCATCGGCTTTTGTTACTTTCGCTCTAGGTACCAATATTGTCTTAGACATGTCAAAATAATCTACTGTGCCGGGCGCTAAAAATGTAATTGGTCCATTTTCAGATACGCTGGACACAGGTTGATGATCAATCCAATGCCCCTTTTCTAAACTGACTTGTGTTGGTGGGACAGAAAATAAATCAAGCTCGGTTTTTGTACATTCTACAGATTTTGGATGAACGAAATCCATATTTAGCCGAAAATGTCCTCTGCTTCTTTAGCTGATTTACGTCTTTTCGCTGAACTGTGAATGGTAATGGAAGTCGTCGCCTTTCTCTTTTTAGCTGGTTTTTTTGGCCGTTTCTTTGAAGACTTTCCTCTTCCTGTTTGAGCAAACTGCTGCATTCTGTTTACAGCCATTTTCCACACATCTTTGGCAGCCTGATTTACTCACGATTTTGCATACTCTTTCACACTTTTCCGGAGATAACATCTCATAAAACGATTGCTCCTGTGTTAAGAGCAATTTTACCCAGAGATTTTGCACCGCTTTTTGCCAGAGGTATTACAGCTCTAGCCAAACTGCGAAATAAGCCACCAAGACCATAACCCACTTGCCCATATCCTCTTTGCCATGTTGCTCCTTTAAACACTGGTGATGAACCGTATCCTCGTTGTTGGTTGAGATAATATTAAACATAGCGATTTGTTAGAGTCCTATTTCTTATGTAAAAGAAGAGGAAGCTTGTTTTCTGAAATGAAGTGTCACTATCGACTTCCCTCGTTCAAATGAGATGGGGTTTCCTAACTCGTCCCTTAAGAGAATTTCGATGTCCTCAAAAGATTTTGTTTGCACGGGTATGTATTGCATATTAGTGAATGTTCTTGAAACAATGTCTCCATATTTTCCTTGAATAGTAACTGCCTTTAGTAATTTTACATTGACGTCTCCAACAACTTGCGGTTGTAAAATGTTGCAATATACATACATCATGACGGATCCGTGCAAATCATAAGTATAAGGGCTTTCGGTTGTTTTTAAAATCTCTACGTCTTTTCCGCCAAAACCGAGTAAGACCGACATTCGTTGATTAAATGATATTTTGTAACCCTGTCTTACATGCACTTAAAGGCAGTGGGAGAAGTTAAGTCAACAAAAAGGCTAGAGCTTGTACACAGCGATTTCGCAGGACCAATGAATGCAGAAAGTTTTGGTGGTGCAAAATACTTTGTGACATTTATCGACGACTACTCAAGATGTGTAAGTGTTTACCCTATCAAAGATAAATCTGAAGTACTGACAAAATTTAAAGAATGGGAATTGGCAGTAACGAATCAAGCAGACTGCCATATTAAAACATTACGAACTGATAATGGAGGTGAATACTTGTCCAACGAATTTGAAGATTATCTCAAGGAAAAGGGAATCAGACACGAAATAACCGTTCCTCATTCACTGCAACAAAATGGTGTTGCTGAACGAATGAACAGGACGCTCCAGGTAGCTGCTCTTTCGATGATCTTACATGCAGGAATTGCAAAGAGTTTCTGGGGGGAAGCAATTTCAGCTGCAGCATACATCAGAAATCGAATTGTCACAACTGCAACAGGAGTTACGCCATATGAGCGATGGTATGGTGAGAAACCAGATGTCACTAACCTTCGCATGTTTGGTTGCATTGCATATGCTCATGTTACAGATTCACTACGTCCGAAACTGGAGCCAAAAGCTGAAAAAATGCGATTTGTTGGCTACAGTTTGAAACAAAAGGGATACAGATTGTATGACGAAAACAAACGGAAAGTCTTCATTCGTCGCGACATAATTTTTAGGGAAACAGACTTTGGGCATTCCAATGAAGTGCAGTTAGAGCTGGACCAAGAGAACGAGTTGTACCTGAAGAAAGAGGAAACAGAGAAGTCTACTATTCTGAGACGTTCAGCAAGAGAGAAGAAACCGCCAATTCATTACCATGATGAATACGCCAATGTGTCGACAACAACTCATACAGCACTCTATATAACACAGGTTGAAGAGCCTACATCCTTGAAAATAGCTCTTGAAAGCAAACATGCTCAAAAGTGGAAAGAAGCTCCTGACTCAGAGTATGAATGACTAATGGAAAACGATACCTGGGAACTGGTACCTCTACCACCAGGTAGAAAAACGATGTCGTGTAAATGGGTGTTCAAAGTGAAACATGACGAAAACGGCAAAATTGATAGATTCAAAGGGCGTTTGGTTGCAAAAGGCTTCCTACAGAGGTATGGAATTGACTTCGAAGAAACATTTTCACCTGTTGTCAGATTCCCGTCTATTCGAGCTCTCTTGGCATTTGATGTTTCAAGAAACATGTTTATTCATCAAATGGACGTTGTCACTGCGTTTTTAAATGGGAAACTAGATGAGGATATATATATGGAACAGCCAGAAGGCTTTGTTGTCCGTGGAAAAGAAAACCTTGTTTGTCACCTTAAAAAGAATCTGTATGGATTGAAACAGAGCCCAAGATGTTGGAATTTGTCTCTAAAAGAATTCATGGTTTCTCAGGGATTTGAACAAAGCGCTGCTGATCCGTGTGTGTTTGTTCGCAAAATCAATCGTCATCTTACAATCGTTGCTGTGCATGTGGATGATCTCATATTATTGACGGAGAGTGAACATGAGATGATAAATCTGAAAGCAAGTCTGTCTGCAAGATTCAAGATAAAAGATATGGGAAAGCTCCATTACTGCTTGGGAGTGAACATCAAACAAGAGAATGGCTCGCTAATGCTAAGCCAAGAACAGTATATCAACAAGATCCTGTACAAATACAAACTACAAGACTGTAAACCCGTATCCACTCCAATGGACAGCAATGTGAAGTTAGTGAAAAACGACGGATGTAGCAAATCAGTTGACCCAACACAATATCAATCGATGGTAGGAGGTCTGATCTATGCAGCTATATCAACTCGACCTGACATAGCTCACGCCGTAAATACCCTGTCAAAGTTCAACTCATCTCCAACTGAAGGGCATTTAACTGCCGTTAAGCGAGTATTTCGGTATGTAAAAGGATCAATAAAATTGCACTTGCGGTATCAATCAAGTGGTGAAGAAATGGAAGGATACTCGGATGCTGATTGGGCTGCAGATTCAGAAGACCGACGATCTACGTCTGGCAATGCGTTTTTAATGTCAAATGGTGCGATTAGTTGGACAAGCAGAAAACAACCGACCGTGGCTTTATCAACCTCCGAAGCTGAGTATATCGCTCTTTGCTTGGCAACGCAAGAGTGTGTTTGGTTGTGGCAAGTTCGAAAAGACCTGAAAATTAATGATCCTAATCCGACGACAATAAACGAAGACAACCAAGGAGCCATTGCCATGTCAAAAAACCCTGTTTTGCATAAAAAAACAAAACATATCGATATTAAATTTCATTTTGTTCGTGAGAAAGTTGAAGATGAAACTATTCAAGTAAACTACTGTCCAACAGGTGAAATGATCGCTGACATCTTTACAAAACCATTGCCACAAGGAAAATTGGAGAAACTTCGCTCTAAGCTAGGACTTACTTTAATGTAGTATGATGCTGAGTGAGTGGGAGTGTTGAATTTATTAAATGTACACTCAGCATTATGATGTTGTGTTACTGTTATCAAGTATTACTTTAATATGACATTGCGGGCGCAGCTCTATACAATCGCTGGCTCAGTCGTACGATATATACACGTTCTTGTTGTTTTCTTAATAAACAAACTTTTACTTATTTTCTCTCTGCGAATATTTCGTCAAACTAACAGTTCGTGTTCCAGAAAGGATAAAGATGGTAAGCGAGACAACCTATTGCGTTGTTTAGCTAACTACAAAAGTTTGATGTAATTTTATAATTCCGACTTCAATGCAGACAAAGTGATGCAATACGAGGCTGTTCGTTTGGCCTCGCTAAAATATAAGACGAAATTGTCGTCGTTGTCCGTGTTTCGTTTTTCTGGGCCATTTCTTTATTTTCTGACAAATACGTATGTAATGAGAAAAAGAGCTTTCTTCAAATTTTTTGCCTCCATGTTTTGAACGTTCGCTTAGTGACAAACGTTAATTTCAATAATCACACAAAGTTTTGGCCTGGCCAACCGGGAAGAAACTTAGCCTTGGCTAAAAATCCTCTATGTAATCGGTTCCCTAACATCCTATGAGTTATTACTGTCTAAAAATGTCTTCACTAAAGACGAAATGTCACAATACGTTCTATTTTATAACTTACTATAACTTTTGGTTTATTTTCATCGGTCTACTTAAAGGTTTATATTAAGTAAGTGCTTGTTCTGCATCACTTTTGTGTCTTTATTAAATTTATATAAGTCTATTGCATTTAAAAGAAGTAGCTAATTTTCATGCAATTGTCATGAGTAAATTATAAAGATAAAAAATCATTTTTACGTTAGGTTATGTTGATTAAATTTTACGCATAACTTTCTATTTTTAATAAACGAAATTAAGTAGTACTATTCTTTTTGAACAAGTCCTTTTGTAATTGCTGCAATCATTGTTCAATAATTTTTTAAGTTGTTACAGTTAGAATACGTGAGCCACAATTGTATTAAATTCTTTTCAAAAAAATATTAAATAATCATCTACGTTCAAACTTACAGCGCCAACATGACTTTTGCTTAGAAGATATTGATTTGAAATTGATCTGCATACATCAAACAAGTTATATATAGCTAGGAGTATTAATAAAGTAATTTGCATCACCCATTTAACGTCTTTCAACCTGCAATGCAACTACATTAATTTCGCACAATTTTCTCCATGACTTAAATTGTCTTAATAACGCATAAAAAATTTTACTGAGAAAATTTTCTTTATTTTGACGGACGTTCTTTCATGAAAAACTTTAATACTGTTACAATAACCCTGTGCATAGCAAACTGTCTATCCTTCAAAATTGCGTAAATACGTAATTACTAATTTATTTAATACTATTGCTATGATGTCAAAGTAGATTTGAGGTGCATCGGTTGCAGTGACTTTCAAATTATAGGGGGAGGGGGAGGCGTAGAAAACATTTACCTGAAGTTTTTTCCAAATATTCCTGAATTTTTGCTGTTTTCTACGGTGGCTCACAAGGGCCACCACACAAAATAAAAATATTAATACACACACAAAAAAAAAAATACACACACAAAATACATGATACACACACAAAATAAAAATACACACACAAAATATGATTGCGGCACTTGCAGTGTCAGTTGGTCGGACTATCATATTACCACTTTGTAATTGTTTCGAAATAACGATTGCAAGGAGATATTGTCTTAAAATAGGGTGTACGACTACGATAAGCAGCTTGATGTGTCTAAATTTAAAAAATGAGAAGTAACCTGTGTATTAGGACAAATGCATTTAATCACTACTACAGGAAAGGTTGTAATCATCTCACATTTAAAACCAATTTAACTACAAACTTGAATATATTTATCACAAAAAAAATTAAGGGATATCAAAAAGCTTTTAAAGAAAAAAACATGCAGAAAATTACAAAGAAAAAATTTAGATTCTTAAATTCTTGGTAATATAGAACGACATTCATTTAAAATTAAATTTAGTAGTTTAAATCCATCTGCTTCACTGTGCATTTCATTTGGGCTTATAAATCTTGAGCCTATTTGTACTTCTAAGTAAGCTCATGTTCATTCTTTCCTACAATGAATAATTCATGGATCCATAAATTTAATCAAAATACGTCTAACACGTTTTCCTTCTGCCTTATTGCATTCATTTCTGTAGCTTTGTAGTAAACATCGCTGAGAATATTTTTCAAATGAATTAGCAGAAGCTGTCTTGTCCTCAGTTAATGTTTCATTTTTTTGTCCACAAAAAAATATGTAAAGCAAAGAAAGCATAAATTACATTTGGAAGTTCCTGTTGGTTTAAGTCCATTGATCTACGTAAAGCAGCAAATTGGCATTTCAGCTTTCCAAAGGCACACTCGATAGCCATCTTGCCTCTGCACAACGAGATACCGAAGTATTGCTCTTGTGTTGTTGCACCATCACTAGAGAACGCTTTCATGAGATGGAGAATCAAATGGTTAGCAGGGTCACCAACAACAAAGAAAGGGATATGATCTTCTCCCTTCATAATGGTACTTCCATCAAAGGTATTCTACCACTATTCAAATATCTATTACATGATGAGTTGGCGAATACCCAAGCATCGTGCAAGCTGCCTGGCCATTTGACACTTACATCGATGAGCTGGCAATAGTAGTTACCTACAGCTTGCACATTTAAGGTGTAGCGCTGCATCCTGTTAAAATATTCCGTTGAATCCGATGTAGGCTGTTTTATGTCACTATGAGTCCCATCGATTTCACCAAGACATTGGGGGTTGATATGTGCTCTTTCAAACTGTCGGGTAAGCTCAAAGACGGCATCTTCTGTTAAGGGAGGCTTTATGTATATGGAAGCTTGATGTTTTGTTATTGCTGCACATAACTCTCTTACAATCTTAGAGACTGTTTGCCTTGAGAGCCTAAAAAGCATTCGCCGTTTTCCTCAAGTGACCTTTATCACATAGGTAGTAAAGTGTACATGCAACTTTCTTTACAAAATCAATGGGTTGCCTCGTCCTTGTTGACTTTCCTTCGATGTAAGTTAGTAGCTCTTCACTTAGTTTTAGAAAAGACGGTGGAGATATTCTGAATTTCTTTCCATTATTCATGCGGTTTGCGAAGCAAAATTTTCCCAACACGCATTTGTGCGTTCTGGTTGCATCCAACATTATGTTTGCCTAGCTTACGTGTATTATAGCTAAATTTTGGATATAACGTCCTACAAAATGTTGTTTCCGTCATTAGACTCGTTGTTCCTCCTCGTGAAAATATTAAAAGATTAAATACAGCTACATTTATTCTGAACACGAGAGTTCTCGGTTCAACAATATAACATTCATAATAAAATATATATTAATCCGAAACACCACACTCTGCCTTTTCAACCACGTAGAGATTTATACATGAACAAAACCTGTGGATATTGTAATAAAATATGTTACCTCAACTTTAAAGGACTCGTAGTTTGTGAAGAGATCATTTATTGGTAGTGTTAACTGGTTAACACAGGTGTTATCTTACAATTTTCTCTTAGCATCCACATGTTTACAAATAATTGATGGACGTGGTTCATAACCTACAGCAGGTATTGTAGGGCAGGATGTAAAAACTGTAAAATATCACCCAATGAAAACACAACTTCTGTAATACTTTAAGAGTTGAAGTCAAATACCTGACCCTTAACTCTACCAATCTCAATGCCTTCCAATAGGTTTGAAAAATGAAAAGCAGTTGCTTCCTCGTGCTGTCGTTTGTGACATCCATGAGGGGAAAACTGTACTTCAAACAAATCATCATCAACTTGAGCTCTGAAGCAAATTTCTTTGCATACTTGAAATTGACGAATGACATCTAAAAGATCATATAGCTTTAAATCACTAATAAATTACTCTACATGAATATACCAGTGTGTAATGATAACAAATGTATCGTATGAGGGAAGATTTGTCTTCAATTTCAACATTTGTCTTTTGGTAACCAGCTTTAAAAAATACTGAACAGTTGAAAGATGCTAGTTGATCAAAAGTTTCAGGATCTGAAATGACTTGAAGTTCCTCAATTTTTTGTCTCACTTTTGGATTTGGAGCATTCTCAACAGAAATATTAACTTTATCTACTCACCCATAAAAAATGTTGTCAACAGCAGTAGACGCAATTAAACTCGGACTGCATATACCTTCAATTATAGACATTGCACAAAGTGTGCTAAATTTTAGGTAGCTCAATTGCTCCAGAGCAGCAATATTGTTACAAAAGCACTTTCTGTTGCTTTATCCAGTAAACATTGCATTGTAATAATTCATATGTATTAAATGAAGATATGATCTTCGCACTTTGCTGGACAATTTAAGCAATCGTCTCAGGAGCCTTAAAAATCAGGTGACTCAACGGGATTGTCACCTGATTTTTAAGGCTCCTGAGACGATTGCTTAAATTGTCCAGCAAAGTGCAAAGATCATATCTTCATTTAATTTCAAACACCGCACTGCATAAAACATTCATAATTCATATGTATGAAAATCAAAGAAAACAGCTCTTTAACGACCACTTGTGTCAACAGCTGGTTTGTCAACATACAGCACTCAAATCACTTGTTCGAGGTCTTCCTCTGCACAGTTGTCAAGCTTCACTTTAATAGCTTCCCATACATGACTTCGTCGTACCTATATTCTAAGAGATGAGTCAGTCCTGATTTTTCCATTTCATTGCTGAATCAATAGCTTACATAGAGGTGGATTGCAAACAGGTGAGCTTGTTTCACCTTTCGTCTCTTTTAGATCATTTTCCTTTTTCGGTTTGTTGTTATTATGTTGAAAAATTGGGTCATTTTTTATTTTATTGCAAAATCCATGCAAAGCTCAAGTTTCTTGCGTTATAGTAGTAATAATTGTACCTGGTTAGAGATATTCTAGTTTTCTGCAGCTTTAAGGTTTCTATTTTTAGCTACCTATAGCGTTTCTAGCAAAATACGAACTATATTGTCGGAACATCTCAAATATAGATTCATACAGATAGTCAGGTACTCCCAAACTAACAAGTAGATTGTCTGACCCTGCTGTCACAGGCAAGCAAGCTTCATTTTGCTTTATTACTACGTCGGGTGAGGCTGTCACAGGCCAACAGGCTTCATTCTACTTTATTACTAAATCAGGTGAGGCTGTCTCAGGCAAACATGTTTCATTCTGCTTTCTTATACATCAGGTGAGACTGTATCAGGCAAACAGGTTTCATTCTGCATTATTAGTACATCAGGTGATGCATTGGCAGAGCTTGATGCACTGGGTGTGAAGTCATGGTATTCAAACTCATTGCTCGGTGATTCTTTAGCGCTTTCACTTGAATCAACCCACCAATTACCTTATGTGTTCATGATATGTTCATCATGATCGTGAGACGGACAAATTTAGAGGTTTCTTTGCTAATTTGGCTTACCGTATTTATTCTTGTACTTTTACAGCACAAAGTTGTGGTCACTTTCCCTTAATTTATTAACGATCGAACCATTAGGGTAAAAAAAAATGTATTTCACATTTTCCTAAGTTATGTTCTTCGTGTGAGCTCTGTGTTTTGCCAAGCTAGCCGATAGCCCTTCCTGTTACCCCAGATCAACATATTCAGATGAAGAAAACGTAACCAAGTAGTAACTATTCCAAACGACGCAAGAGAAAACAAGAAACAAGTAAAATGGTTGATGCCCTTTTGGTGAAAGCTTTACATGATTATTCACTGCAGTTGGGTAAAAAGGAAAACAATCATGATCAAGATGATCCAGACAGTCTTTTTTGTCGAAACATTAATGGTCAAATGAAACAATTGACCCCCAAAATGAGATATAAAGCAAGTTGTTAAATTTCTCAAGTTATCCATCGCTGCTTCTTTGTGTATCACCTATATAGATCATTGTAAACAAGCAATTTGCATCACACACAGCCATTAGTACTATAGAGTGCGTTTTTTTATAATTAAAGAACATTGAACCTGATCGATGAGCGGCTTGCATAATAACACGCTTTCCATCTGTGGCGTCCACGCAGTTAATTCAAAATTGTGTGCAATTTGTCTCCACTCGTCTTCAGTGGTAGGTACTTTTAATATATCCTTACTTAGCATTACAGTCCAAATAGCTTCGCAAGTTTCTTTGATATTTCGACTTATTGACGTAAGACTTATTCGATAGGCCATTGCTATAGTTATTTGAGTATCTACAGTGCACAAATAACGTAAAGTTACGCAGAGCCGCTCGCTCGAGGTTATTAAGGCCAATTTATGCTGCGCGTGACAAGAGTCGCGCGACGTGTCGCACAGTAGATCTTACGTCATTTCGACTAAAACGGAAGTATATCTTGATGGCGCGTTTGCTTGATGTCGCGTCGCGTGCATTCGAAAATTTTTTAACGTCGCAGACAAGTTGTCGCGTTGTCGCGCGTTGTGATTGGCCGAAAGGCTTCTTTCGGGGGGGGGAGTTCTTGGGTTGTTTGTCAATACTGAATAATGAATATCCAATTACCAGCACAAGACGGCAACAGCAAGAGAAGGGTTCGAAGAAAAATTAGCAGAAGAAGTGCGAAAATATGGTCATCTTTACGATTCTTCGTGACAAGATTATAAGATGCTCAGAAAATCAATAATTCTTGGAATGAAATAGCGAGAAATCTTAACACAAATGAACAAATTTGTCGACAGAAATGGAACAATTTGAGAGATCGTTACACCAAAGCCAAGAAACGAATGAAGTCTAGAAGTGGAGATGCTGGTGGTAAATCTGTCCCACCGATATTCCTCTGTCTGGCTTGGCTGTCTTATCATATAAAGCATAGGGACACAGAAAATAATTTTTGGGAGGTAGTTATAATCAATGATAAAAAATTGAGACAATATGGGATAGACTGACTGATTAAGTAGATTATTACGTTACATCTGTTGTTGTTGTTGTGATTGTATAAGAACACTGAAGAACCTATAACAATATCAGAATCCCTTCCACTAGGAGAAAATTTGGCTATGATAAATATGGAGGAGTTTGACCTAACCGTATGGTCTCCCTCAAAAAGTAGAAGTGATTTTAATGTCAGTGAAAATTCATGTACAACACCTACATTACCTAGCACACCAGTAAGTAGTGACCCATTTGCCCCTTCCACAATTGCTTTGAGTAGAGCTGAGGTAAGCCCGACCAAAGGCTGTACAAAGAGATCTGCACATTTGGAGGCAGCAGTTTGTGAAAGACTTGATTCTTTGAAAAAGATTAGAGAAGAAAGACTAACAAAACATATGAAAATTGATGAAGGAAGTCGCTTTTCAGATACTGTGGCTGACACTCTCCGAAAGCTTCCAGGCAAGTTGAAATCTGAAGCGAAATTTTCCATTCATAAAGTATTGTTTGAAATGGAACAAAAACTTTATGAAAACAATGTAGACCAAAAACTTTCTACATTTTATAAGTAAAAATCAATTATTTTATACAATTAAATATTCATTTAGTTAGGAAAACCTTGTTGTATTACATGATATTGCCATGGTAACTTTCCCAGAGAAAACATGAAAAATGATTTAAAGTCATTTCTGGTTGCTGTAACAGCTCTAGAAGCACGAGCACTTGAAAGTCTTTTAATATTCTCAAAAATGTTTTGTGAACCCACAACATGTCTCCACTCTCCAGGGAGGACTTCGTGAGATGTAGTGGTTGAATCACTGAAATTGGGAGGGGAATATCTAGTGCTAGGTATATTCGCAGCATCAGTAAATAACAAGAAATTGTGAAGTGCAACACATGCCTTCACATTTTGAACAGCTTTCTCAGGGTAAAATTCCATTGGTTTTCCAGGAATTCGACATCTAGCAGTCATAATACCAAAGGCATTTTCAATTACCCTTCTATCTCTGGAATGGTAGTAGTTATAAGTTTTCTTGGGATTAGCAAGGTTATTACCTTAATAGTAAATAGAACAAAAGTGGCATTAAGATCAACTGTTTTAGCAATTTACTAAGGCTTGAGAAACTCTACCAACAAGCAGCAAGGAAATTTTTTCATCGCAATTCTTGTGGAGAATGAAAAGAACATTTTGAATGAGTCTTACAGAGACATAAATTGAATAAATTTATTTCATTTCTGAAGTCAAAAACAGTTAATATAAATTTTCAAGAATATATGAAATAACAATTTTTTGATTAAACATAAGAAAACTATTTTCATTGAAAAAGGAAAAAATATATAAAAGTGCATAGAGTTAGCAAAAGAAAATGTACCAGCGTAGGGTCTCATCATATTAACATGAAGAGGAAAAGCAGCATCGCCAAAAAATACATAAGGTAATTTAAGTTTACTACTAGGTAGATCCTCTGGCAAGGGCAAACCAAGTTGTCCAGTTAATAGCTGCTCCCCAAATTTGCTTTTTAGGAACCCCCTCCCCCCCCATCACTTTGCCTTCCATATGCACCTACATCTACCATTAGAAAGCGATAGCAAGCATCACATACAGCCATTAGTACAACAGAATGAGTTCCTTTATAATTAAAGTAATCACTTCCTGAAAGAGGAGGTGCTTTGAGTTGCACATGCTTTCCATCTATAGAGCCCAGAAAACTAAAAAAAAACTCCAAAACTCAAGCGAAATTTCTGCCCATTGTGAACCAGAAGGAAGGCAACAAACTCTTCATTCAATGCCAACCACATAGAAACACACACCTCCAACAAAATTTGGGAAACTGTAGTTGATCGTAATCGATAACTTGAAGCCACAGTATGTTGTGAGGCGCCAGACGATAGAATTCTTAACGTAACTGCTAGCCTTTCTTTTACACTAACAGGACTTAAACGCGCAGACGCATGCTTTACATGAGGCATAATTCGATGTGCCAAGTCCTCGAAACGAGCAGAAGACATACGAAAATACTTAAAATGCATTTCTTTGTCTATACCTCTCATTTGTTGAACAAGAACATATTCACCCTCACTTGTTCTAGAAGCGTGAAGTGGTTGAACTGACCATCTTCTTCGTTTTCGTTTTTCTGTTGTAGCAACAAAAGTAAATAGCGCAACATTTCCTCTTGGGGCGGATCTAGGATTTTTCAAACATCAGTCATAAAACGTCTGAGGCGCTCCAAACCTAGAGGTCTGAGGCATTCTCCCCTCAGAAATTTGAATTTCACAGCCTTATAGAAGTTTATAGCAATACAAAATGTATTTTGTGGGCATTGTTTTTGCGTAAAAACAACCCATTTTGCATACGTTTTTTCAAAAAAAAAAATGAAGTGAACAATACTTGAATATTTTGCCAAATATTTATGCTCATTATCATGCCAAATATATGGCTCATTAGCATGTCTAGGAACGTAAATTTATTTTACAATAATGCTATTGAAAAACAGATATAGTCTTTAAAATTTCTACCATGTTGTGGGGCATAGACCCCCATAGAGACCCCCATTCAAACCTCTATGTAATGAGTTAAGTTAGAAATTTGGTACTACAAGTGACAGCTCATAGATATAGAAAAGCTCAGACTTCAAACCATGCAAGTTTTTTGTAACCCTTTACCCATCTCCCAACAGATTTTTTGTCCATTTGAATTGATTTGCAGGAATGTAGAATTTCGCTGCCATATAACGGCCACGATTCCCCAAGCACTAAAGAAATCAAAGCTAAAAGTTCTTTGGCAACAACATTTTTAGAAGCATCAATCTGCTTGCCATACGCCATATTGACATAAATCGCATCACACACTCGTACAAATTGACTTTGATATATTATATTCGTGCATACACTTCACTTGTTCTTTACCTACGATTTTGGATGCAAATTTCTGCTGATAAAACTCTAAACAATATTGGCTTTCTTATGAACATCACTGACTGAAATGTTGCTCGCATTTGCCAAGCATTTACAATTTATCCATAAATTTTTCACTCTCTTGAAAAAATTCACAGTTTGGACAGCAGCATTCATGTCAATATATGAATTTGTAAAAGATTTCCATAAATTCCATCTGATTGTAGTTTAGTTTCTATCATGCTTATAAAAATTACTATGAAACGATCAAACATTCAATTCAGACAGTGAGCTTGACTATGTTAGTTCAGTTGGCTATCAGTCGAAATCCGTCAAACCAATCACAATAAAACAAAAATTCAAGTGAACCGATTGTAAGATAGCAATTGGACTCACTTATACGTCCGGCCACCCCTCTTATCAGTCGAGACCATTCTAGACTGTCCACTGATCTGGCCATTGTCCAAAAAAATAAGCGTTATTGGCGTTCATAGACTCCTTTATCCGTCGAACCAGTCAAGCCACCCCACTTATCAGTCGGTTATTCCAGGCAAATTAAAATTCAACTGATTTGGCTACCAACGAGATATCATTGCATTAGTCATTAGTTTTCAATAATAAATAAAGCTAGATTTTTATCACGAAGTAAATGCGATAATAAAGTAACAATAATTAATATATATTTAAATAATATGAATAGGTAATTTTTGAAATTCAAACATCAGTCGCGCGACGGATTTGACATAGTCTAGATCCGCCCCTGATTTCCTCCTCCTCCAGATCAAGAAGGTCATCCATTTCTCCTCGAACTCGAGTTGCAATGTTTGATCGTGAGAATACGACATTACTTCATGTTGTCCGATTTTCTTGAATACGCGTCGGTAATCGCGTGAACTATAAACACAGTTTAGCGCGCGCGCACCTGTTTTGCGCAAATTAAAAGTACGCGCGACGCTTGTCACGCGCAGCATAAATCGGCCTTTAATGTCGTCTTTCAACTAAGTGAAGCGGTCTGCTTTGCTTAAAACGAGCTGGTACTCACTTTCGCTTCAGTTGCCATGTCGAAGCGCTCGGCTCGTGATCAGCGAGATTGTTCGGAGCACAATCTCAGCGGAGGTCCGAATGCTATAGTGTTTTTCAGCTTTCTTGTCCAATCTGCGGCTCACGACCCGACCAGTGAAAGTGGCCGTGCGGTAAAAAGCTGCTAGGCCTTCGATTGCGATCCCGACAGGAGTTAAGACGATGGCACTGAGTACGGCAACGCCGCTAACTGCGCTGCCCAAAGTGATGTCTGAGAAGGCAGTGCCCGCACCTTCTTACCCGTTCAAAGCTGTTTTGTAGTTTTTGTAGAGCGTTTGGTGGGCTTCCATTCCTTGTGCAATTAAACCTCGACCTCTGAAATCTTCTGTAATCGGTACGTATTGAAGAAAACGCAATAACAGCCCCTGCGTGAACCTCTAATGCAAGGTCGACAACAGTGAAGGCTGAAACCTGCATGTATGGCTCGCTCACTTCGAAAGTTGTCTTCACGACATTATTCACCTTTAGCCGGACTGTTGCAACATCTTTTACAGCAGCCGCGATCCCATGCAAAGCACTCAACACGAGCTGAGAACCGGGCCAAGCGGTGGCCATCCGCCACCGCCCCTTCTCCGTCTGCATGTTAATACGTGTAGGAGGGAGTCCCACCCACCTCGCAGCGACATCGGAACGATGATACTTCACCAGCTTGGGGGCCTGAGCTTGTGCGTGTACGGCCTCCAACTGTGTACGGGTGAGACGGTTAAAAGCGAAATCCCATACAGGGATCTCACTTGGTGGATCTCGCTCGGTATCGTATTTGCAGCGGAAACGCGTTAAATCTCTCAGAAGAGATTTCCTTGCTAGGAGCCAAATTTCGACTGCTTGGGTCATACACAAATCTAACGCCATGCTGATGATATGTATCAGGGGAACTCAAGACAATACACCCTATATGTATGTCTCAAATTGTATCCGTACGTACCCTGTGGTCCGAGACTACCCGTGAGACCGCTGTCTAGCGAGTGAGAAGAGAGGTGCCATCACTCCGACAAAAGAGATGGAAGCTCCAACCCCAAGCTTCTCGCAGTTTACCGCTGCTCATATGATACCAATCGTTTTCAGCCCGCACAATCCAGAGACCCCGAAACTGTATCTTGCCAATCTTCAAATTCGCGCTCTCCCTAAACTGTGCCCCCCCAACCATCAGGCAGCGTTCCTGTAACGATTCTCTGTAAACCACCCAAACAGTCATTACCACCATGGAGATCGAGCTTGTTAAGGTTCAACTGCTCGAGATTATGATAGAGTGTGCCCTCGGTTTCCTCATTCCCAACTTTTGTTTTGTTTCGCAACAGAGCATCCTACAAACGAGCAAGATGCTCCTCCTGATCACTGATCACCGAAGCAGCCACCGTCTTCTCCCAAGTGGTCTTCCAAAACGCTATGTCCATGAAACATTCATACAAGGCCTCGAGTCTTCAATATTGTAATAGACTTGATAGTGATGCGGCTCCCGTTAAAGAGGAGTGCATTGATAAAGGCCGCATCGCTAGTCTTCTTGCCTCTGACGCCTCCAGGCATAAAATGACGATCATAATTTAAAAGTTTGCTCTCGGGTGTTTTGGAGTAGGTCTCAAGCAAGGCCGCCAAATCCCCGAACTTCTGCCTGACCCTTTGACCGCAACTTGTGGCTGACGATTTTCACCTAGAAGATCCATAGCAAGGCAAAAAATGCTTTCCAGGAGCGACAATTTAATGACCTAAAGAATTACTGTGCTCCTGTATTAACAAGGACTCCTAAACATGCGATTATACACTGTGGAACAAATGACTTACGTTCTAGCGATCCACAAGCATTGTTAAAAGAGATGGAGAAACTGTGTGATATCATCGTAAAGAACTGCCTGATATTCGTATTGCAATATCATCAATAATCACAAGAAAGGACGACTTAGACCAGAATGCAAATGAGGTAAATTGCAAACTTAAGACACTTTGTTCAAAGAAAAAAATTAATTCCTTCATCACGCAAATGTAAACAAGAAATGCTTGAACAGATCCGGACTTTATTTAAATCAGCTCGGAAACTCTATATTAACAAAAAATCTTATCGAAACAACGAAACGTTTTTAACGTAGAAAATTGCTGTTTTGCAAACTTCAGCATATCAAGACACGATTTTACCTCTGTGAGTACACCTGAATGTTCGTCTAAATGTAATAACGAGCGGACAAATAAATTGAAGGAGAAAAATAGATTGGAAAACTTAAGAGGATTTAGGTCTGTACATTTAAACATTACTTCTTTACCCAAGTATATTGAAAAATTAAGAATATATCTTGTGAATAAACCGTTAGATATACTAACCATTAATGAAAGAAGATTGGTTGATTCTATTAGCAACATTATGGTTGATATTCCAGGATATAACCTTTTCAGAAAAGACAGATTTGGACAAGGTGGTGGAGTTGCCATTTATACTAGAGATATTTTAAATGTTAGAAAGATGTCCAGTGTGTACCTAAAAATATTGAAGCTGTCTGTGTTAAAAATATTAAGCCTAAAACCAAACCAACTTTGCTGACAACCGTTTATAGACCTCCAAATTCTAACGTTGAATTTATGGACGATTTAGAGAGCTTTTTTCATGAATTGGGTGAACAAGACAAAGAATTAATTGTTACAGGCGATTTAAATTGCGATCTCTCTATCACAGTATTACAATCTCATTCTCGCAGACTCATTTATATACTAAACCTATTCCAAATGAAACAATAATCACTGAACCTACACGCATTACAAATAATACATGCTCGTTAATTGATATAATAGCAACAAATCACCCCGACAAAATTAAGGAAAGTGGTATATTAAAATTTGGAATTAGCGATCATAGTTTTGTATACGCATGTGTTAAAGTATCTTTGCAGCGTGAAATTCCTAAGATTGTTGAAACTAGAAATACAAAAAATTATAACATTGATCAATTCAATAACCATATTTTTTACTTATTGAGAGACTCTACTTGGAATCATCGTGGTCCTTATATTTTATGGGCACAATTTAAAGACTCTTTTAATCACGAATCAGACATTTATGCTCCAATAAAAATAGGAAAGCCAGAAGCGCTTATGCTCCTTGGCTAACAACTCAAATTACATGTGAGATAAACAAGGGTGATTACTTGAAAAATCGAGCCGTTAAAAACTCAGAAAATGCTTACCGAGCTTATCAAGCTAAACGTAACGAAGTTAATAAGTTGACTAATCTACAAAATCACGATATTGTAAGGAAAATATTAAGATGGACAAAATAATTCAAAAGAAATGTAGAAAAATATAAATCAAGTCATTAGTGGAAATGATCGATGTCCGAAAACTACCACCATTATAACAATGAAAGATGAAATGGGCAATAATATTTATGATGAAAAATCAATAGCTAGTCAATTGAATAAATATTTCGTAGAATCGAATGTGAATTTCAATTTCTTACAATTTCTGATCAAACAGTTTAACAAAAAATATCAAAACTAAAAGCGATTAAGCTGCTGGATTAGACAAAATATTTTTCAAATTTTTAAAAGATTCTTCTATTTTCATCACTCCATACCTGACCCACATTTTAATCTATCGTTACATGAAGGAAAGTATCCTAACGACTGGAAACAAGCTAGAGTTTCTCCAACATTTAAATCCGGAAATAGAAAGGAGTGTAATAATTATAGACCATTAGCATTCTATCTACTGTTTTCAAAATTTTTGAAAAATATATATTTGACCAATTAAATCATTATCTTTCTCAAAACAAGATTTTATCGAACTATCAGTCGGGCTTTAGGAAAGGATATTCTATTTGCTCCTCCTTGTTGAGAACAAGAAATGAACGATTACTTTAACATGGATTAGGGTTAATAAATGGCGTAGTTTTCTTATATTTACAGAAGGCTTTTGATACCGTAGATCATAGTATCTTGATAAAAAAAACTACAACTTTATGGCATAAAAAATAATGCGCTTAGCTCGCTAATCTCATATCTAAATAACAGAAGACAAGTATATAAAGTAGGAATGTCCATTTCAAACGGTAAAAATAGAACGAATGGTGTACCACAGGGGTCAAATATTGGTCCTATTCTTTTCTTGCTTTATATAAATGACTTGCCGAATTGTCTTAGTTCCTCCGTACCAGCACTTTTTGCAGATGATACAAATCTCATAGCTTGTGCCTTTACATCAAACGAGATTCAAAAAAAAATTGAAAATTGAATTACATAAAGTCCATATGTGACTTTTAAGAATTAAACTGACCTTAAATGTCAAAAAACTGAGTATACGTTAATTGGAACAATACAAAAGTTGTCCCAAGTTAGTGCTGATCCAATTTTATCGATAGGGACTGAGGCTATTAAACGTGTTTCATCCACTAAGACACTTGGTGCAGTTTTGGATGTGCATCACTTGGAAAAATCATATTTAAAATGTGGCCAAAAATGCTGCGAAGGGAATTGGCGTACTGCATAGATAAAAACAGTACTTGACAAAGGCACGCCTAAAGTCGTGTATAATGCTTTTGTATTGCCACATTTTGGTTACTATTCTTTGGTATGGAACAACTGCTCCAATAGTTTACAGATTAAATTTAAAAAAACTTCAAAATAAAGCTGGTAGATGAATTACAGGTGATTGCTATAAATCTGCCTCAGACTCTGTAAGAGCTAAACTCTCTTGGGACACCTTAGAGGCAAAGAGAAAAGCGCAATTAGAGAATTAATGATACAAATAATGAAAGGTAATTCTACAGATTATCATCGACAGTTTTTCTCAATACGTCGAATGAAATGTATGAATTACAAAATAACAATCATTTTCCCAACTTGTCAAAACCAAAAACAAATACCTTAAAACTTAGCTTTGCATATAGAGATGCAAGACATTCTGAATATCTGCTGAGAACCTGTCAACTAGCTAATCATAAATTTTTGAGTTGGGAGCAACTAAAATCTTCGTTAATCATTAACAAAATATACAGGTGGAATTGCATAAAAACTCAAGCACTGCAGATCATTTGCATTAATTCTACAAACATTTGCAGCCATAGATAGAAAAAATAACCAAGGAAAAAAATGGTTTCTGTTGAGAAGCGCAGATGCTTTTGCAAAAACGGGGCTCTGAAACGTTTTACTTCTAATGAGGGCGCGCCTTCTTAAAGTGCACCAAAGAAAAATGTAATTTATTCACTCCCAAAGAAAAGAACTTGCAGCTTATAGACGTGTACGATAAGAATATACTGAAGGAATTCAACCCGAACCGATTTAAGCATGGTATAGGTATTCAAAAGCGAGAAGCTTTAAAATTATACAAGAAGGCCAATATTTCCTGCGGTCCTTGTGGTCCTCGTGAATTGTCTAAGTTTCAACTGTGACAAATGCTTTCAGTAATTCAAAAATGATTAAAATCACCCTGGTTATAAAGTCTGTAAAACGTGCATACAAAAAGACTGAGTTGAGATTTTAGATGAAAAACGTATGTGTTCGGATTGTTTCAAGATTTGTCGTTCTACTGCTTGTTTTAATCGTCATAAAATCGGTCCAAAGGGGTTGACTTGCCATCAATGTGTAACAAGTCGTTTCGATGTCAAATGTGTTCATATATAGTTGACAAAGACAGACAAGACGTTGTGGGGAAACTGTATGTCCTATATGCAATAAGTTTGTACTTCATGACACTTATGTTTCATGCAAACTGGAAAAGCAAAACCCAAGAATGATAGTGTAATATTTTACAATTTTCACACAGATATATTAACCGGAGAACATGTGGTTTATTTGCTTTTGCACAATATTTAGACGGCATAAAATTTGTTTTCAAGGTTTACAACGCATTGAACGACTTTTGTTCCTTCTTATATTCAAGAGAACACAAAGGTTTTACAGCAATTGCCCATAAGGCTGAGGCATATGACGGTGTTTTCATTCAGAGATGGTTGATTGAATACAGACCGACTGTTGATATACATGCTATTAATTCGGAACAGAAAATTATGCAACTGACAGTGAAAGATTATGAAATCCTTTTAATTGACTCGCTGAACGTTTACAAATGCCTTTATCAAAATTTCCTAAAACATTTAGGCAACAGTTATTCGCGAGAATTTTGAAACAATTTCGAATTATCTTGGACTAATAAAATGCAAAGTTTTAGCACCAAGAAATTTGTATCTTCCAATTTTACCTGCACGAATAAAGGATAAACTCTTTTTTCCTTTATATAAACAGTTTGTTGTACAAAACACTTCAGTGTGTACTCATTCGGAAAATGAGCGTGCTTCTTGGGGTACTTTTATCCATTATACGTCTTCCCGATTCAATGCTTTATACAGTGGTACAGCCCACTACACTAGGGTGTAGAGTAAATCATAGCAGTGTTAGTTACAAAGCTAACGATGAGACATGTAGTGATGAAGAAATGGAAGACGTTTTGGTGTATAAAGATGTTGTTAAGGATGGTGATGACGGTGACATGATTTTCGAGAATGGAGAAAACGCAAACGATATCAGTTTATTGGAAACTCATTACGAGGAAGATATGGATTTTGAATTAGAGAACGAATATGATAAAACATTTATAAACGACATTGAAATGTCCGACGATGAAAAAACGTTCGTTTTTATCGAAGGTTTAATAGCAAATTATTAATTTAATGCTTATTGACATCATATTAATATTTTCAAAGATACATTCAAAAAATAGTTAATCCATGTCCATCATATTTTCAATGTTTAATTTATAATAATGATGAATATTTACACACTCATCATTCTCCAATTGTTTGATATTCTTCGCAATTCTATCTTGAAGGTCGTTTGCCATTAATTTCTTTTGCATTTGCACGATAAACGAAGTATGTTGGATGCTGCATTGCTTTTGGTACTGAGACACGATCCAAGGTTTATAACATTATTTGTGCCAGTAGAATGATGTGAAGGCCTTGACTGTTCACAATTCTTGTTGGAATAATATTGGCATATGCCAAAGGCCTTATCAATTCTGTCATACAATACAGATATATTGCTTCCTTGAGTTAAAGAAACCCAACTTTTCACAACGTCTTGCCATGTGAGCGACATGATTAACCAATCAATTGAGAAAAGAAAATGTTTGCGATTGCTTATGTGGTCAGTGTTTTAGAGCCAAAAATCCAATCAGCTTCTTGTTGATTAAGTATTTAACTTGTTTATAGAGTATATTTAATTGATACATGCAAGATGGTATATAGTCTGTTGTAAAACAATTCTGTTTTCATTTGCAAGACAATGGACGTGCGTTGTAAAATACCAGCTAACTTTTATATTTGCTGGCAAAGCCAATTTGGTAAGAGCCATCTCGCTAGGTCGATGCTTTATAATTTGAATGAGCTGTTTCACTCAGTTCCAAGTAAAATAATTTACTGCTATGGCGAACCTCAGATGCAATTTGACGAAATGGTTAAAAGGATACCGAATGTAATTTTTGTTGAAGGGTTCCCTAACAACCTGACCGATATTTTGCAAGGATGTCAAAACTCTTTAGTTATTGTAGACGATTGTATGTCAGAACGCCCTAATGATCAACGATTGTCTGATTTATTCACCCGTGAGTCACATCATCGCCGGATATCTGTCATGTATTTAACGCAAAATTTATTCCCTCCGGGTAAACAATAAAGAACGATAAACCTTAACAATCATTTTATGTTTATTTTTAAAAACCCGAGAGATTCTCTAGGTATTTCAACTTCGGAAAGTCAAATGTATCCTGAAAATGTCAACTACCTTTTGGAGTCGTTTTAAGACGTTACGAGTAGAGCAAACAGTTATTTCATGCTCTATTTACATCAATTAACCCCTGACAATTTGCGTGTCAGAACAAACATTTTCCTGGATGAAAAGCACATTGTGTATGTACAAAAGCGATAAACATCGACAGAAACACTCATAAACGCATCATGTCGAAAGGAATGAAGAACTATATTCCGTACCTGCAAGTTCTACATAAATCTAAACCAAAAGTTCGAATGGTGATAATTGAGCATGGACACTGCGACGGTGTTGTGTGCATATTTGAATGTCCAATCAATGTTTTAAAGTGACTTTCCCAGTATTTGCCAGTTAAAAGCGACTGTTTTCATGGTACAAGAAGCAACAGAGAGTGCTAGCTAACAAAAAAATCTCACGAGCAAAAACGAAAAAAACTTTTAAATCAAAAGGGAAGAAATTTACTGACTGCTATACTGCCGCCTGTTATAAGTCTATTGGGAAGTTTGTTCACAAAATGAAACATGTCAAACGTATGATTCTTGTTCCTGAAGATGTATTTAACAGAAACGAAAAACAACAAAAACTTGAAACTAGTCTGTTCATGATGAATATGATGAATAAAGATTCCCAGCTATCACATATTCTTCGACAAGACGACGTAAGTGACGATCAAAGACAAAAACGTTTTAACGCAAGCTTTGAACTATAAAAATTGAAGCAACAGAATTAATTGAACAATAAAAATTTGAAGCAACAAACCTTAAATTGAAGCAACAGAAAGATAATCAGATACCCGTGGTACGCGTGGTAGACATTGTTGATGGGAATGAAAAAGACTCAATAAGCTAATATGAAAATCACCTATTAGTTGACTCTGTCATTGTACAAAGTGTGCCAAAAAACTATGCGTGAGCGGATGAAAGCAATATCCAGCGTCTTATAACGCATCCAATTAATATTCTGGGACGGTTCTGGACAAGTAAAACTTGAAGGAGTCACCATTCCACAATCAAATATAGAACATCTGATTAGCGACGCTGTGAGAGGAAGGAAAAGTTTCAATCCTCAATGGTCTAATGAATTCTTTCGTGTTTTATCAAAAATAAACATTCCTCGAGATTTGGTTATGAACGATATGAGATGTAAGGAGGCTCAAATGGAAACTTCACCACCTGAAGAAAACGAAACAGTTTATCCTAGTTCATCAAAAACGAAATTGACAACGCCCAAAGCTTCTCTACACACAAGAAAACTCATTTACGTTGGTTAATAGATTAATATGTCTTGTAAAAGATTTTCTTTTAATAAAAATCTCAATTGATATCATTTTCCCGATTGTTGTCAATTAAATATGTAGATACAAAACGCAAGCAATTAAGTTACACAAAGATTATTTTTATTGATAATTAAACACTTCAATCTTTTACACATAAGTTTGTACTTGACTGATTTCCATCGTTTGAGATTAAACAAGTTTCTATTTTTAAAATGTTTGTTTACAAAATTCGATACCTTCTTATCGTTTTCAACAGTATTACCATCAAACATGCCTACAATTTTCTCATGTTCTGGCCTCATACTCTTTAGCTTAGGCAAAAAATACAATATTGTACACATACATCGGTCCAAATACTTTGTAATTTGCGTGTAATAAAATTCCAATCATAAAGTTTCAAATAGTCTCTAAAGAATTTATTATATATCTCTGGTGGCTGTCCATAGCTGTCAAAAAATTCGGCCTTTCTTACAGACGGAAAGTCAAATGCAGCTCAATGACTTCCAGATATTTCGCTGATATCGGTGTTGGCCTTGATAGCCCATTCTTCTCTTCTTCTCCTTCTTAAGCTGCTATATGTCTCTTGGCTGAATAGTAAATGACATGAGAAGATGCTTTTCTCTTTTTAGCCGTTGTTTTTCCTGTTTCTTCTGGGGTTTTCCTATTCCTGTTTGAGTAAACTGTTGCATACGGTTTACAGTGTTTTTCCTTGTTTCGTTTGCAGCTTGATTGACACGAAATTTTGCAGACTTTTTAAAACTTTTCCCTGAGATAACATCGTCATTTTCCTGGGGTATGCGTGGAGAGGTTTGCAGGTGGTTGTGTCTTGTAGAAGGGTCTTGGCTTTGTTGATGTAGTCTGATTTCTCCATGATAACTGTATTGCGTCCATTTTCAGCTCGTAATACAATTATTTAGTCGTCATTTTGTAGGATTTTAATTGCTGTCAGTTCTTCGTTGTTTAGAGTAACTGGTGGTTTGTGGCAAAGCTTATTGGTGATTTTGTGACGAATGTATTCTTTCGATTGGTCTGTTATATTTGTGTAGTTTACAGGTGATTTACAGGTGGTCGGCAACGTGGTCAAGTTTTTTCGCGTGTATGAAGTTGTAATTTAATCCCTTGTTCAGAATTATAGTTTGCAGTTCGGTTAGTGTTTGCTTGGGATGTTCGTGATCCACTCGTTTTTTGTTGGGTTACAGTTGTTTGTATCATGATTCGTGTTATTTCGATAAAGTTCGTGGTGTTGTTTTATAATATATGTGGATGTTGCCTTTTTGAGGGCTTCATTAATGGATTTAGCGTGTGCCTTTCGCTTTAGAAATAGGAAAGAATGATTTGCAGGAGGAGAGTGACTTCAACTGTAAGAGCCAACTTCCTACTATTTGTGAAAATAATCATTATGATATTCCACCGCCGGAGACAAAACGTTAATGAACCACTGAATTTTTAGAACGATAATCTACTCAAACAGCAATTACACACCCATAGCATATTAGTGGAGCAAATGAAATATGGTCGCATTAAGATGCCTCTTAAAATGATATAAAGAAGTTGCCCGAAAGGATCTGAGCTTACTGTTATTGGCATTCCCAGAAGTAAGAAACATAAATCTGAAACTGGGAAAATGTTACCATTCTTTAAGTTGCCGCCTGTTGACTAAGCGCGACTTATTCTGGACTGTTTAACAAGCAAATTACCACTACTGATTGTTTGAGGGTAAAAGATTGTCGAGCAGTCATGATGCTCAGCATAATGTCCATCTAATACCTGATACCATTAGGGACACTGAAAACGTTGACATTAATTGCGTTCAAAAATACTTCAAACAGAAGGGATGGTTAACAGTTCTTTCAATTCTGGAAAAAAACAAAGAACTCTTTTGCAAAATATGTGAGAAAGTTATAACCGAGGCACAAGAAAGTATCGCATGCGATCGGTGCCTTTTATAGTATCCTTTTCCTGTATATCACTCACAGAAAAAAGCACTGAATTGGTTTTATGGTTGCAAAGCAAAATACAACTTAATTGTACAGCAAGACATCATAAAAATCTTTAACTATGCTCTTAAAATTAGCTACTTTGAATTACAACCAGTTATGTAACTTTCAATTGAGAGTTTTTTAATTGGGACTGAGTTGGTTTTTTAACTTGGACACTTTATAAGAAAAGCAGCTTGTTCTATATAATTATTTTAAGGTCCTGAGTATTGGACCAGATGTAAAGCATGCCCTACCACTTCACAAAATGTTGCCGCAACTATAGAAACAAAGGCATGGGAAAATCAATATTTGGGGGAGCTCATATATTCATATATGCATGTTATATAATCCTTAAAAAGCAATGCATTTCAAAGAACATTACTGTGGAATATCATGCATGTTTGAACACGAGCCTCTCTCCCAACTATTAATTTTCCTACGCTCATGTAGGAGTGAAACATAACAGTTGTTTTCTAGGTACATTTCACAAACAAAAAAGTGTCTTATAGGCCAGCTTAAAAATTACATACCAAGACTTATGGTATTCTTTGTTGAGTTTATGTTGTGTTCATCATTGATGTAAAAAAGAATTATATTCAATTATATTAAAGCATCAAATAGTACCACTAATATACGTACCATGTGTGTTCGCTCACATATAAGCCTTACTCTAATAACTATTGAAGAATGTTTTTGAAAACAATCAAAGTAACATAGTTGTTCAAATAAACAAAGGTCCAGGCTCTAAGAGAAGTTACACAAAAATCAAGCACTGACGAGACAAAGAATAATAATGCACTATATGGGATGAAGATAAAAAATTTTCATTGATACCATTGAACTAAATATAACTTAAAAATTTTTCATAAACTTAGTCAAATCACAGTGCAGTAATATTCTTTAATTCCATCATCAAACTTACTCGTTATGATGTTTCAGGGTGTCTTTCAGCTTTGCTTGAGTAACCAAACCTAACAAATAACATTTTCGCCCAATACCTGATTTTTAGTTCGTAAATAGAGATGTCGGAACGATAACCGTGAAAGCACAATATCCCGAGAAGCAAATCGCCAACCATTACGTTTTTTGTATTTGTATCATAAGGTACAGAACGTATATTTAGAACTTTGACTGCCGGGTATTGAAGTTAGCGTATATTTCCTATAACCCCGGCTGCCGGGCATCTAGTATTTCAATAATCCTTCCCGGCTGTCGGGTAAGTATTATGAAATTGGGTCGGCATCATTGAGTTCTATAATAACTGGAGCTGCTAACTGTACTGGGCCGATGACGCCAAAAAATGGCGGCCAACGGATGTATTTCCGCTGAAACATTCGCTTTGCGAAAAAGTAATATTCTCGACCTCCCCATGGTTTTATACTAAATTATAAAGAATTTTTCAAAAACAAGCACAATATCACGGAATATGGATATCGTTAGTTCCATATTCTGTGACGATATCTTTTTGGGAATTTCTTTTATAATGCCAACACTTCAATCGTTCAGTTGTCGCATATTGTAGATTCCACAAAAAGAAACATATCGCTTCTTACAGGAGAGATATTTGCTTGTTTTGTTAGCCCGTCAACGATTGAAAAGCAATTATACATGCACTTGAAAAGACATAAAAGACATATTTATGATCGTATTTTTTAACACTAACTTGAATGCCAAATATACCGATGTTTTCTTGTTTTTGTTCATAAAACTCAGCATATTCTTCTGTCATTTGTTAATGCATGAAATCGTAAATATACCAGTCTATTTGCAAATAGTTTCCCTAAAGCAAAAAAGACCCTGCACACATTGTGCTCTGTGAGTAAGTATGAAATAGAAACGATCAGCCTAAACATTACCCATGATTTGGAGCAGAGCTTGTTATGTTCTATTTGCTGACAACATGTAGGGAAGATCAAGGAGTAAAGATGACTGGAAGATGTTAATGACCTCGCAAAGTCCTAAAAAAATAATTATGCTGCCAAGGTAATTGATTTGTTGTCTTCCCTATCCAGAGTTATTTTATTTGATCGTGGTCAAATTCTTTGGATGGAGACATCGGATTCACTAATGATGCCTTAATTGCTTTGAAGTTAAAGTTCATGAACCAAAGAAAGATGGCAAGAATGTTGTGTGTGTTTTCATGATTAATGAGATGTCAATTTACAAACATGTAAATGGGAAGGTCATAAAGTTTGTGTCTATGTAAACATTTGTACTGAGACTGCATCTGGTCAAATACTTCGAAGAACTTCCAAAATCACTTCTCGAATTAGTGTTCTTTTAAACTCAAAATATACCATACGCAAAGTTGCTTAAGTAATTGGCTTGCTAGTTTCTTGCTCTCCTGCCATTACAGATCAATTGAAAATGACAAAATACTAGCTCTGAAATAATCTCAAGGGAATTTTGATATGTGAATGGCTTTATCCTCTAAATCAATTGACGAATTAAATTGGTGGCGGTCATCACTACCACATGCAAAGTATTTCGTTCATACTACGGCGATAGATGTAGTAGTTTACTCAGATGCATCACTTTCCGGTTGGGGTGGTGTATTGTGGAACCAGAAAACTGTTGGATTTTGGACTAACTCGGAAAAGTCAAAACATATCAACTATTTAGAACTTCTAGCTGCCTATTTTGTTTTAAAATTTTTTATTGTTTTCTTGCTAGCAAACATGTAAAGATTAAGATTGATAACGCCACTGCTGTCCCGTTATTAACAATAAAGGCACAAGTCATAGTGCATCCTGCAATGATGCAGCCCGTAGCATTTGGTTATTACGTGAACATAATAATATGTGGTTAACGGCAGCGTATATACCAGGGACGCATAATGTGATCGCCGATAAAGAATCACGAAATAAAAATATTGACATTGAATGGATGCTTAATCTGACGTGCTTTTCAACAGCTCTGACGCAACTTGCTTTCCTTCCTAACACTGATTTGATCTATTTGCATCTCGCTTAAGTCATCAATTTGCGCACTACGTTTCTTATAGACCAGACCCTTACGTCGATGCTATTGATTCTTTCACTATAATCTGGAAAAATGGAAATTTCTATTGTTTTCCCACATTCAGCTTTATACTGCAAGCCATCCGCAGGATAATAGAAGAGAAGGCCAGGGGAATTTTAGTTGTTCCAGACTGGCCAACTCAGAGTTCGTACCCTTTTTTTAGTACAAATTTTGGAGAAACCGCCTCCACGTTTACCACTAGCAACTGACTTACTAATTCTGCCTTCTCATCCCAACCTCAAACCAGGGGCGGATCTAGGATTTTTCAAACATCAGTCATAAAACGTCGGAGGTGCACGGTAAACGTCGGAGGCGTACGAAATGTATTTTGTGTGCATCGTTTTTTGCGTAAAAACAACACATTTTGCTTACGTTTTTTCAAAAAAAAATGAAGTGAACAATACTTGAATGTTTTGCCAAATATTTCGGCTCATCATCATGCCAAATATATGGCTCATTAGCTTGTCTAGGAACGTAAAATTTATTTTACATTAATGCTATTCAAAAACAGATATAGTCTTTAAAAATTTCTACCAAGTTGTCAGGCATAGACCCCCCTAGAGACCCCCATTCAAACCTCTATGTAATGAGTTAAGTTAGAAATTTGGTACTACAAGTGACAGTTCATAGATATAGAAAAGCCAGACTTCAAACTATGCAAGTTTATTGTAGCCCTTTACCCATCTCCACATCAGTACCAGCAAATTCACTTTTTGAGAAAAAACTCAAAATTTTTTTCTGCCAAAGATTAAGCTAAAATTTTCAGAGTGAAAATTAGCAGTTAAGGACAGCTTAATGCCATCAATGTTTATTAGGCATTTCACTTGACTATTATCTCCTATAAGTATATGCAAGGTGTGCTATATAGCAATCACTTGTAGCATTGTATTTGCAAATACAAACAGAATATAACCAACATGTCTTTAATTATATAGTTACATGAATGTTAAAATTGGTTCATGTGTCATGCTTACTGGTTATGATAAATATCTTTTCATATGATCAAAGCTTGTTTAAATGTAAATCTAAAATAATTTAATTTAGAAATTATAATGATCATCAGAAAAATAACCTAGTGATCATGAAAATACTTTGCTGTTTTGCCAAATTTCAAGTTTTATCTGCATACATAGAAAGACATTTTACTTTATAGAAAATGCTTTTCATACATCAATAGCCCTTTGGAATTTATGGCAAACAATCTGGTATGAGCCGTAGATTAACACACCTTTACATGTCTACATGAGGTGTTCAGTTAGAAAAGGGGACAATATGTGACATGGGACAACATTTCATGTATGTGAAGTACTAAGGTTTAATACCATTCCAGTCAAATTGTCAAAATAAAAAGCTTCATGGATCATAAGACTCAAAATCACAGGTTATAGTAAACAGCTTCTCATGTAATCAATGTTAGTTTTCTCAAATCTTAAACAATATGTAGTATAACTGTCTAATGATTGAATGATCAATGATCACAAACTGAAAAGCCCCAAACATTTGTTTATGATAAAGTAAATAATAGTATGGGGCCTTATGGCTACAGATTTTTGTCCATTGAAATATATTTGCAGGAATGTAGGATTTCGCTGCCATATAACGGTCACGATTCCCCAAGCACTAAAGAAATCATAGCTAAAACTCCTTCGGCAACAACAATTTTAGAAGCATCAATCTGCTTACCATACGGCATATTAACATAAATCGCATCACACTCTCGCATAAATTGACTTTGATATATTACATTCATGCATACACTTCAGTTGTCCTTTACTTACGATTTTGGATGTAAATTTCTGCTGATAAAACTCAAAACAATGTTGGTCTTTTGAACATCAATGAGTGAAATGTCGCTCGCGAGATAGTCTTTGCCAAGCATTTACAATTCATCCATAAATTTTTCGCCCTCTTGAAAAAATTCACAGTTTGGAAAGCAGCATTCATGTCAATATATGAACTTGTAAAAGATTTCCATAAATTCCATCTGATTGTAGTTTAGTTTCTATCATGCTTATTAAAATCACTATGAAACTATCAAACATTCAATTCAGACAGTGAGCTTGACTATGTTAGTTCAGTTGGCTATCAGTCGAAATCCGTCAAACCAATCACAATGAAACAAAAATTCAAATGAACCAATTGTAAGATAGCAATTGGACTCCTTTATACGTCCGGCCACCCCTATTATCAGTCGAGATTATTCCAGACTGTCCACTGATCTGGCCATTGACCAATAAAATATGCGTTTCTTCATAGACTCCTTTATCCGTCGAACCAGTCAAGCCACCCCGCTTATCAGTCGGTTATTCCAGGTCACCAACTGATCTGGTTACCAACAAGATATTCATTGGATTAGTCATTAGTTTTCAATAATAAATAAAGCTGGATTTTTATTACGAAGTAAATGCGATAATAACGTAAGAATAATTAATGAATTTTTAATTAATATGAATAGGTAATTTTTGAATTTCAAACATCAGTCGCGCGACGGATTTGACATACTCTAGATCCGCCCCTGCCTCAAACAACCATTACACAAGAAACTGAACATTCTTATCTGTCTTGTATGCGGGCTAAGCTACAAGTAAAAAGGCTTTCTTCAGAGACAATAGACATTATTCTAAGCTTATGGCGTGGTGTCAAGAAAATTCAATGCCAGTCAACAGCTAAAAAATGGTTTGAATTTTGTCTTACGAATAATTGCGATGTCGTATCCCCCCCTTTGCCCATGGCTCTCACTTTTCTATCAAAATTTTAGAAGTCAGGACTGTCATATAGTTTAATCAATACGGCCAGAAGGTCCTTTTTCTTCAATCCTCACATGGGAAGGTAACAATTTACCATTACGACAATTGCCAATTTTAAAACAATTTATGAACGGTGTATACGAAACTCGGCCATCGTTATCAAAATATTGCTCGACATGGGATGTTAGCATTGCATTTAATTATATAATTATCTCAGCCGCTAGGAAACTCTGGTATCACTCCCCTTCAATGAACTGTCACCCAGACTTGCCTTCCTCCTGTCACTCTTAAGTGGCGAAAGATGCAAAACAATTAATAAATTATTCATTGATCATATTGTAATTGAAGACTTCAAGGCTACTTTTGTTGTAACAGAAAAACTCAAACATTTGAGACATGGTACACACCATTAACATTTTTAGCCTACTTCGCCGATAGAAGATTATGAGCAGTCACTCATGTTTTGGAGTATTTAAAACGTACGGCCCCATTACGTGGGGCAAATAAACAACTTCTTATCAGTTTTATAAAGCCACACCGACCTGAAACTACTTCACATTGGGTTAAACGTTTTAAAACTGATGCTGGTATTGACGCATCTATTTATACAAGTCATAGTACAAGGCGGCTTTAGCTTCTCATCCTGCTTCAAAAAACCTTAGATATTAGAAAAAACCAACAGCAAATCCTTTTTTTACATTTTTCTATCGCCAAGAAGCAAAAAACGTCGTCCGCCGAAAAAAACACGAGATAACTCAGGGGGGAGTTTGACAAATTTTAGATGTATTTTGGCCTCAGCTAATCATGGGAAAAAACTATAATAGTTAACGTTCTACATGTATTTACTTCAATAGCTCGGACAGAAATTCGGATGTCACCAAAAATTGCCATTATTGAAGATATTTAAGCTGAAAAAAGTAGTTAACATTACGTAGAGCGAACATAAAAGATGTTTATTCAGGGACTATACTTCTTGTTTTTCTAATAAAAAAATTTGGGTGATATGCACTTTAACATTTTTATGCCTGTCTTACCGAGAAGTTTCTACAATATAACGTCAATACCCTAATTATCATATTTTTGTACCTTAATTCCGAGTGGGTGGTTTCAGGTTTTCTTCATAATCGCTCCAGTCTCCAGTCGAATAGAAATAAGCGTGACACAAAGTGTATATAAATGCTGCTTCATCAGAAAGAAGACTTACTTAGAAAGCCATTTTATTGCTTTGCAAGGTAATTATTGACATTAGTGTTGTAGCTAATTGTTGTCTTTGTGGCATTATTGACACATGGTAAATTAATGCCTCTATGTATAAAATGCTTATATTATAAGGCATAGCTATTAGGATGCCTAACAACCGATCGAGTTAAGGACTCGAGATTGGGCTCAAATTTTGACTAGGACTTAATTCATTTATTTTTTATTTTGCGTAGCAAGGTCATAATGGGAATTAATCTGACTTTGGGCAACAAATACAAGCAATACTTGCATGCATGTAGTAAAGCGTCCGTTTGCGTTACATATTCATCAGGTGAGACATTTAAGGTAAATGCAATCGGCCATAATCGTCAAAGCCCAATCTTTGATGAATTAATATGCGGTTAAGAGCATAAGAAATATCTACTACAAACAATACGACCTGAACATCTTGAAACTTATTTGATATGACAAAGTTGGCTGCCATATAATTATACGGAATTAGCTTGAGCCCGATTGATCGCATTGGAAAACAAATTTTTGTACTCTTTACAAACCTTCGCTAAAAAGTTATGATGTAGTCAAAAATAAAAAGTTCAAGATATTATAACCAAGCAAGTTTCACCAGTTACCACCAACATCAGTTATATCTTGTCCATGAAGGATACAATGCACTTAAAGTTCGATATGTTGAACATGTATTTGTCGTGTTCTAAGTAATTTTTCGTATTATGTATTATATTGCTTGGTTCATTCCGATTAAAGTATTCTATTAGTGAAATAAAAGAAAGGCAGAAAGCCATTGAATTTATTTTTCCTGAACCTATAAATTATAAACATTTGTGTGAATTTACATAACGTCAAAACAAACACTGAACATCAACTTATGCGTATCATATACAGGCAATATTATTAAACACGTGTGCGATCATTTGCATTGTGCAAAGCTCTCGCTTTAAAAGATTGAACACACTGGTTGAAGATTATTTGTAATCGGCACGTAATTGTCAGAAAGAAAGTGCTTTTACAATTTAGTTAGAAAATGTAGCGACAAATCATACGGCCTCATACGATATTATACATTTTATTCTCAAATACGTCACAAACGATTTTGAAAGACAATGAACTTTTCATAATCTGGAATTTTTAATCAAAAACTAGTTTTCAGTCAAAATAATTATGAAATTGTCATTGCTTTAAATTATGTGAATAAATAAGGTCTTTTAGGAAAAGCAGAAACGATTTCAGACGACTGGCATAGAGTAAAAAGCACATTTTAAAAATCTTTGACATTACATAACATCCATAACATATTGCTTGCATTTACTTTATTATGATCAATGTGGCTCATTTGTACAAAATTTATACATTTCTATCATTAAAGTTTGTATTTTTAACGTAATTAACACAATTAAAATTTGTGTTTGCGAAAATAAATGACGATTGGAGCAGTACAAACTTACATGCGGGATGTTAAATTTTGCATCGCGCCACACGTCACACCGCTTTTTATAGGTGAGACGAGACGCTCATTCGTGCGCGTGTTCAAAAACAATATCCATTAAAACTTTTTTTGCGCGCGCTGATTTAAAAACCAGTCAAATATGGCAGCTTTAAAAAGGCTGTTGATGCCATTGAACTAAATATTACTGAAAAGCTAACTTCAGCCGGAAATTTGAAGCCGAAATCAAGCAATATTGTTTCCAGTCTTTCCATGCTAGTGATAAACCAGGCCAACACAAATAAGACAGCAAATCAATCGTTTTGTGTAAAAAAGCGGATTTAACAAACGGTGACAAATGCGGACGTTCTCAAAATTTTCTCGAGCTTCATTATTGTGAAGCTTGTCTAGGAGTCAGATCACGCAAAATTTTTGCTTTGTTTCCATAATATCAGAAGGTAGCCTTCCAGTTAGCTATATTTAGTTCAATGGATAATTTATACTGGTATTATTAAGACGGCAATTACAAATAAGGAAATACTGAAAACGATTTTGGTAAGGCAAATCTATTTAAATAGAAAAATCACAGGCAAATATCACACAATATTGTCTAACTGATCATCGTCATTCTTTTCTTTGACATCATGCTGTTGTTGGCAGTGATGTAGAACTAAATTTGTCAGGGGGGTCTCTCTTCACGAAACTGAAGACATGAAATTATAAAAATGCGTGACGTCGTCGCATGACATTGTCATGGATGTTCACAAGGTTTAACTGAAATGTCTCATAGATGGCAGATGATAACCCATAAATCTTACAAGTAACGACCACTACTTTGATCAATGTTTGAAATAGACTTACAACCAGTAATACTACACCATGCTTGACACAGCTCGTTAGATA